>NC_091283.1:181528849-181808849 GCF_032444005.1 Ranitomeya imitator | reverse complement strand
TTATGGAACTACTGTTAGCCTTCCACGGCCTGGACAGCCTTTGAAAGTTTCCTCCCGTGCCGAGGCCAGGCTTGTCTGAAGAGTCAAGGCTAACCCAAGGACAACAAGGAAGGAGCTCCGGGAAGATCTCATGGCAGTGGGGACATTGGTTTCAGTCAATACCATAAGTAACGTACTCCACCGCAATGGTCTCCGTTCCAGACGAGCCCGCAAGGTACCTTTACTTTCAAAGCGTCATGTCAAGGCTCGTCTACAGTTTGCTCATGATCACTTGGAGGACTCTGAGACTGACTGGTTCAAGGTTCTCTGGTCTGATGAGACCAAGATCGCGATCTTTGGTGCCAACCACACACGTGACGTTTGGAGACTGGATGGCACTGCATACGACTCCAAGAATACCATCCCTACAGTCAAGCATGGTGGTGGCAGCATCATGCTGTGGGGCTGTTTCTCAGCCAAGGGGCCTGGCCATCTGGTCCGCATCCATGGGAAGATGGATAGCACGGCCTGTTGTGAATTCTGTGGCTGAGTTCACTTCTGTGGTCACAAGTGGTATTGCAGTCTCTGGGCTTCCTCCCTCAGGTGTTTTGGTGAGCTCGTTGGCTGCCTTGCTATTTAGCTCCACCTGAGTCTGTCTTCCTTGCTCCTTGTCAATGTTCCAGTGTTGGATCTGAGCTACTGCATCTTTCCTTGGGCCTGCTGCTCTGCTAGATAAGTGCTTCTAGTTTGTTTTCTGTTTTTTCTGTCCAGCTTGCTATTAACTTTTGCTGGAAGCTCTGAGAAGCAAAGGGGTGCACCGCCGTGCTGTTAGTTCGGCACGGTGGGTCTTTTTGCCCCTTTGCGTGGTTTTCGTTTTAGGGTTTTTTGTAGACTGCATAGTTCTCTTTGCTATCCTCGCTCTGTCTAGAATATCGGGCCTCACTTTGCTGAATCTATTTCATTCCTACGTTTGTCTTTTCATCTTGCTAACAGTCATTATATGTGGGGGGCTGCCTATTCCTTTGGGGTATTTCTCTGAGGTAAGTCAGGCTTGTATTTCTATCTTCAGGCTAGTCAGCTCCTCAGGCAGTGCCGAGTTGCATAGGTAGTGATAGGCGCAATCCACTGCTGCTTATAGTTGTGTGAGGATAGATCAGGTACTGCAGTCTACAGAGATTCCACGTCTCAGAGCTCGTCCTATTGTTTTTGGTTATTGCCAGATCTCTGTATGTGCGCTGATTACTGCACTCTGTGTTGCCTGATTGCCGGCCATAACAACGGCCTACCTGGAGATTTTGGCCAAGAACCTCCGCTCCTCCATCAAGGATCTTAAGATGGGTCGTCATTTCATCTTCCAACAAGACAACGACCCAAAGCACACAGCCAAGAAAACCAAGGCCTGGTTCAAGAGGCAAAAAATCAACGTGTTGCAGTGGCCTAGTCAGTCTCCTGACCTTAACCCAATTGAAAACTTGTGGAAGGAGCTCAAGATTTAAGTCCACATGAGACACCCAAAGAACCTAGATAACTTGGAGAAGATCTGCATGGAGGAGTGGGCCAAGATAACTCCAGAGACCTGTGCCGGCCTGATCAGGTCTTATGAAAGACGATTATTAGCTGTAATTGCAAACAGAGGTTATTCCACAAAATATTAAACCTAGGGGTTGAATAATAATTGACCCACACTTTTATGTTTAAAATTTATAAAAATTTAACTGAGCAACAAAACTTTTTGGTTTGTAAGATTTATGCATCTGTTAATAAATCCTGCTCTTGTGTGAAGTTTGAAGGCTCTAACTTATTTGCATCTTATTAAACCTGCTAAATCTGCAGGGGGTTGAATACTACTTGTAGGCACTGTATGTATATCTATATCTATATCTATATATATATATATATATCTATCTAGATTGTGGCCCGATTCTGACGCATCGGGTATTCTAGAATTTGCATGTCCCCGTAGTATATGGACAATGATGATTCCAGAATTCGCGGCAGACTGTGCCCGTCGCTGATTGGTCGAGCTAACCTTTATGCCATCATCGTCGCCATGGCAACCATTATGACATCTACGTCGATACTGTGCCCGTCGCTGAATCAGAAATGTGGGCTTTCTACGTCCTTTATGACATCATCGTCGCTGTGCCCGTCGCTGATTGGTCGAGGCCTGGCGGCCTCGACCAATCAGAGACGCGGGATTTCCGGGACAGACAGACAGACGGAAAAACCCTTAGACAAATATATATATATATATATATATATATATATAGATAGATAGATAGATATATATATATATATATATATATATATATATATATATATATATATATATATATATATATATATATATATATATATATCTCTCTCTCTCTCTCTCTATCTATCTATCTATCTATCTATCTATCTATCTATCTATCTATCTATCTATATATATATATATATATATATATATATATCTATATATATATCTCTATATATATATCTCTATATATATCTCTATATAATTGTGTAAGGGTTTTTCCGTCTGTCTGTCTGTCTTTCTGTCTGTCCTGGAAATCCCGCGTCTCTGATTGGTCGAGGCCGCCAGGCCTCGACCAATCAGCGACGGGCACAGCGACGATGATGTCATAATGGTTTCCATTGTGACGATGATGTCATAAAGGTTGCCTCGATCAATCAGCGACGGACACAGTCTGCCGCGAATTCTGGAATCATCATTGTCCATATATTACAGGGACATGCATATTCTAGAATACCCGATGCGTTAGAATCGGGCCACAGTCTAGTATATATATATATATATATATATATATATATATATATACACACACATATATATATATATATATATATATATATATATATATATATATATATATATATATATATATCTACCTACATAATGTGTATATCTACTATATAATTGTCTAAGGGTCACTAAAGTCTTTCTGTCTGTCTGTCCTTCTGTCTATCACGGATATTCATTGGTCGCGGCCTCTGTCATGGAATTCAAGTCGCTGATTGGTCTCGCCAGTTGCCTGTCATGGCTGCCGCGACCAATCAGTGACGGCCACAGTCGGATTAGTCGCTCCCTACTCCCCTGCAGTCAGCGCTCGCTCCATACTCTCCGCAGTCACTGCTCACACAGGGTTAATGCCAGCGGTAACGTACCACGTTATGCTGCGTGTAACTCACTCCGTTACAGCCGCTATTATCACTATGTGACCAAGTTTTTACTATTGATTCTGCCTATGCAGCATCATTAGTAAAAAGATCTAATGTTAAAGGGAACCTGTCACCCCGTTTTTTGAGATTGAGCTATAAATACTGTTAAATAGGGCCTGCGCTGTGTGTTCCTATAGTGTATGTAGTGTACCCCGATTCCCTATGTATGCTGAGAAATAACTTACCAAAGTCGCCGTTTTCGCCTGTCAATCAGGCTGGTCAGGTCGGGAGGGCGTGGTGACATCGGTGGTTCTTCCTCAGCTTTACGTTGGTGGCGTAGTGGCGTAGTGGTGAAGACACAGCGCGCGATCTGCGCTGTAATCCCTTGCATCGGTGGGGGCGGCCATCTTCCTGGGGCCGCGCGTGCGCAGATCGAGTGCTCTGCTGCACGGGGCTTCAGGAAAATGGCCGCGGGATGCCGCGCGTGCGCATTAGAGATCGCGGCGGCCATTTTCCCAAAGCCGAGATGCAAACTGATGCAAGGGATTACAGCGCAGATCGCGCGCTGTGTCTTCACCACTACGCCACTACGCCACCAACGTAAAGCTGAGGAAGAACCACCGATGTCACCACGCCCTCCCGACCTGACCAGCCTGATTCACAGGCGAAAACGGCGACTTTGGTAAGTTATTTCTCAGCATACATAGGGAATCGGGGTACACTACATACACTATAGGAACACACAGCGCAGGCCCTATTTAACAGTATTTATAGCTCAATCTCAAAAAACGGGGTGACAGGTTCCCTTTAAAAATAATAAAAAAAAATATAAAGTCATCATATACTCACCCTCCGGCGCCTTTCCCGCTCCTCGCGACGCTCCGTTGCTAAGGATGGTATGCGACATGGACCTTCAATGACGTCACGGTCATGTGACCGCGACATCACTACAGGTCCTGCGCGAGAAGGACCTTCCATAACGTCACGGTCATGTGACCGCGACGTCATCACAGGTCCTGTGTGCCTACGCGAGAAGGACCTGCCATGACGTCACGGTCATGTGACCGCGACGTCATCACAGGTCCTATGCGCCTATGCAAGAATGACATGCCATGACGTCACGGTCATGTGACTGCGACGTCCTCACACCCTGGGACCGGAAGCTGGCGACAGAACTACAAAGGGCCCTCGGATCGGAAGGTGAGTATATATTTTTTTTATTTTTTAACCTGTGACATACGTGGCTGGGCCATATACTACGTATCTGGGCAATATACTACGTTACTGGCCAATATACTACGTCACTGTGCAATATACTACGTGGCTCTGTGCTGTATACTACGTCACTGGGCAATATACTACGTAACTGGGCAATATACTACTTGAATGGGCAATATACTACGTGAATGGGCAATATGCTCTGTGCTGTATACTACGTGGCCTGGGCAATATACTACGTGGCCTGGGCAATATACTACGTGGCCTGGGCAATATACTACGTGGCCTGGGCAATATACTACGTGGCCTGTGCAATATACTACGTGACTGGGCAATATACTACGTAGCTGGGCAATACAGTACGTGGGCTGTGCAATATACTACGTGACTGGGCAATATACTACGTAGCTGGGCAATACAGTACATGGGCTGTGTAATATACTACGTGGCTCTGTGCTGTATACTATGTCGCTGGTCAATATACTACGTGGGCTGTGCAATATACTATGTGGCTCTGTGCTGTATACTACGTCGCTGGGCAGTATACTACGAGGACCTGCATATTCTTGAATACCCGATGCGTTAGAATCGGGCCACCATCTAGTTTATATATCTCTGTGTGTGTATCTACATTCATTCATTCATTCATTCATTCATTCATTCATTCATTCATTCATTCATTCATTCATTCATTCATTTCTAAAGGTCTTGACCAGAGGGGGGAGGACATCCTTTCGGTTTATTCTCATATTGCCACCTCCCATAACATCCTTGGCTCCTTCAGCACTCCGCAGTGCATACCGCTCTTCCCCCCCCCCCCCCCCCCCCCCCTGCGGTCTCCCATTCCTACTTTAGCTCCTGGCTTCTGTCTGGGCCTACTGCAGCATTAGGCCACGCCTCCCGCTGGCCAATCACTGGCGCCGACCCTCTGCCTAGCTCTGCCACCCGCTCCTGACCTATCAGCACAGCTCCCTCCCCTGGCCCTGCAGCGCTGCGCGCCATTCTTTTTCAGCAGCCCGGCATCTCTGCGCACCTCCCCCGGACCCCCCTCCCTCCCTTCTTCAATCAAGCGGGAATTATGCACGCCCGACAGGCTCCACCCACGAACCAGCGCCATCTTCTCACCGCTGTGCAGCCTCTCAGCACCAGCGCTGTCTTCTCACCGCTCTGCCTCCTCTCAGCAGCAGCTCCATGCCGGCTGCTACTCCGTCTCCTCTCTCTGCTCCGGAGCCTCACATCAGCAGCTCCCGGTCTGGCTCTCTGCAGCTCTACCCAACTAATTGCTCCCGGCCAGGATCCAAGTCTGTAAGCTCTGTCACTGAGGGGTCAGCTCTCATCCCTGGCAGATCTCCCCTGGCACACAGCTTTTCTGTCTCTCTATGTCTAACTCTAGGGAGCTTCACTCTCATCCTCCTCCCATTATAGTACATTTCGCATGTTCCTCCTGTAACAAGAATTTACCCTCTGGTCAGACCTTACCCCTCTGCCTTAATTGCAGACCATCTAACATGTCTTCTCAGGAGCCCTCCACTACTCGCAACGAGAGTGCGCCCCCTCTTGAGTGGGTCACATCTCTATCTCAGTCGGTAGCTGACCTAACCAAAGTATCTCAGACTTTGGTCTCGGTTTTGGAGCGGCTTCCTTATCCTACTCCTGCTAGCGGATTTCAGCTATCCCCATCGGATGCGTTGGCTATCAACCCCTCGCGTACCCAAAGGGATTCCCCTTGCAGGAAGTCCAGAGCTTCAAAAAAAAGCATGCCTGCATTAGCTCACCGTCCAGCTCATCGTCTCCATCACTGCCTTCCAGGACACCAGCTCCCTCTCTGTCCCCTCCATTGGACGCTCCAGAGGCGCTAGAGCCAGACCCTTATTCTGAGTCATTCAGATCTGGACTCAGCACAAGTCTCAAAACTACGTGACAAGGTGGATAGTTTGATTGTCGCTATTAATGAGACTCTTGACATTAAAGACTCTGAGGTTTCTCCTTCTGAACAGACTGTGTCTTTCAGGAAAACTAAGCGCCCCTCTCGTGTCTTTGCCAACCATGACGAGTTCAACAGGACCCTCGCGGTGGAAAGGCAGCATCCACATAAGCTTTTCCAGAGAAAAAACGCATGAGCGTCCTGTATCCTTTTCAGCCTGACCTGCTTAACAAGTGGGCAGTGTCTCCTTTGGTGGTGCCTCCGGTCTCCTGGCTGGCCACAAAGACAATACTCCCTCTGTCTGACAGTTCCCCTCTAAAGGAACCCTCTGACAGAAACATCGAGTCTCTGGCTAAGTCTGCCTTTGAGGCCACGGGCTCTTCCCTCTGCCCGTCCTTCTCCGCTACTTGGGTCGCCAAAACGGTCTCTGCCTGGGCGAAGCATCTCCGCCAAGGTATCGTCGCCTGGGCCCCGGCCGACAACCTGGCAGACCAGATCGGCCATGCGGGATAATACCTTTTGTCCGCATCTCTAGATGCAGCCACCTGTTCATCCATAGCAGCCGGCAACATCATCTCTATCCACAGGGTCCTGTGGCTTAAAGCCTGGAATGCGAACTCTGCTTCAAAAAAGTCCCTCACAGATCTTCCCTTCCAGGGTTCTCGCCTGTTTGGAAAAAAACTAGACAAGATAATTTCCATTGCCACGGGAAGGAAAAGTAAGTTTCTACCACAACAGAGGGTTAAGCATACGCCCCGTCGCACAGTTCCTTTATACTCCTTTCAGAGGTTTCAACCACAGGGTAACCCCCGACAGGAGAAGCCCCCCCAGCTCGTCAACAAAGGAAAGGACCCTACTTTAACCCCGCTCAGATCTGGCATTCAAGACCTACGCAACGCCGACCCTCCAGGTCAGGCACCAACAGATTCTCTTCAGCATGACGCGTCGCCCCCACCTGGGAAGCCTCTCAGGGTGGGTGGTCGTCTCCTTCAGTTTCGGGACGAGTGGCTATCCATAGTCAAAGATGCTTGGGTCCGAGACGTCATCTCCTACGGTTACAAAATTCTTTTCTACTCTCAATCTCATTTCTTTGAGTCACGTCCACCAAAAAATACCTCTCTCGTTCCGGGTTTTTTCAAGGCTATCGACTCCCTCCTCCAGACCGGTGTCAGTCTCCGTCCCCACACGAGAACGCTTCTCAAGTTTCTCTATCGCCTTTCATTGGGGGACACAGAAACCATGGGTGTATGCTGCTGCCACTAGGAGGCTGACACTATGCAAATAAAAAAGTTAGCTCCTCCTCTGCAGTGTACACCCTACCGACAGGAAGTAGGATATTCAGTTTAGCTTAGTGTCAGTAGGAGGTGGACACGGGTCTTTCATTAGACCCTTATCTACCTCAATGTGCGTCGTTTCTTTTCAGATTTTTCCAGAGGGATACAGGGTGAACAGTCACACCTGTAGTCCCACTATGCGGACTATGAGTACGGCGTGTACTGCCACCCCGTATCCTCATAGATCCCTCTCCAGGACCAAGATCCTAGCACACCAGCGTGCTCAGAAGTCCTTTCCTGGCTCCGTCCCCCACCCACTCGCCCACCAGAGCCTGTCGGTTGGAGGAGACGAGGACGTCCATCACAGCTCCGTGGACGTCTGATACCTTCAGGTTAGTAACTGCGTGGGATGTTTAGGTGAGTATTTCCCCTAAATTTCCAGATCTTCCCCTTACTCTCTCACGGTGTGGGGGAGTAGTTGGCCCTAAATACGCTGCACTATCTTCTATGGCGGCGCTGATTTTATTTTAAAAGGGATCCTAGGGGCACCAAGACGAGCAGTGGCTCTGCACTACGGGCTATCCCCTTCATCGGGGCCGCAGTGCCCTCCCTGCGGCCACACTGCGCAGCGGCCGCAATGTCACTTTTCTGGCGACGCCGGCACCGCTCCCCCCTGCGGCCGCCCTGCGGGCTTCGGCGCCGCGATCCCCTTTCCGGCGGCGCCGGCCTCTAATTTAGGTCCCAGCTTCTGCCGGGGCCTACTTCGGCGCCGCGTCCCGTCCTCCCTGCGGCTCTGGCAGGCTGCCGCGCTGCTCTGCGGTGCACTGTTCCGGGGCCGCGGTTTCTTTTCCAGCGGCGCCGGCCTCTCCTTTAGGTCCCGGCTTCAGCTGGGGCCTACTTCGGCGCCACGTCCCGTCCCTGCGGTCCTGGCAGGCTGCCGCGCTGCTCTGCGGTGCACTGTTCCGGGGCCGCGGTCTCTTTTCCAGCGGCACCGGCCTCTAATTTAGGTCCCGGCTCCCGCCGGGGCCTACTTCCGGTACCGCGCTCCTTCACTTCCGCTTTCTTCGGGCGGGCTTTCTCCCGCCCGACAAACTGTGCCCTGCAATCTCCGCCTACCGGCGCCATGTGGGCTGTCTCCGCCCCTTCCCCCACGTCGCTGCTGAGCCAGGGCAGGAGATTCCAACGTGCTCGCATTTTCTCCTGGGGGCACAGCACATCATCTGCGCGGATCACACCAGAGGCTGCAGGGCAGCAGCTCCATCTTTCTGTTCCACTGCTGTTCTTCAGGCCTGCAGTAAGTTCCGGACAAGAGTGCCCCAGATGTGTCTACCTGCTCTCCTAGGGGCTATTGTTCCTGAGGAGCATCTTCCAAGCCGTGCAGCCTTCCATCTGGACACCGCAGCGCCTGCCGTGAGTACCTCTGCACCGCAGTTTGACTCAAACCCCTAATCTTCTGACATTTCCCTTATGGGCCCGTTCGGTCTAATTTTAAGGGAGGTCGCTCCCGGCCTCCTACCTTTTCCTGTGTCTTAGTGAAACACTTTCAGGGTTCGCCTTGTAACCACAAGCTCCCTTCAGGCAGGCCTGCAGCAACCCACATTTTGTTCCCGCTGCTCCGCCTCAGAGCGAAGTCCCCACCCCAGGTTGGGCCTCCCCTCTGTCTCTATCAGTAGCGGATCTCACACGGGTGTCCCAGACCCTTGTGTCCGTGCTCGATCGGTTGCCCCTGCAGCCTTCCGTAGTAGCCAGCGGGTCGCAGGAAGCTCTGTCCGAGTTCTCCAATACAGGCCGCGAAAGATTCAGTCGGGAACGCCAGTCTGAGTTATCTTCTCGGTCCATCTCGCCCCACGGTCTTTCTCTGCGGTCGAGTTTCCCCTTATCCTCCCCCCCCCCCCGGAGTCAGGCGAGGCTTTCTCTGATGTGCCTTCGGAGGATAATTTGGGGCCGGAGTCGAACCATATCTTATCATGAGGGATATGGTTCAAAGCCTCATTGGAGCGTCCAATCTGACTTGTGGCTACAAAGATTCCTCTACGAAACCTGCAGATCAGGCGGTTTCGTTTAGACGGTCTAAACTACCTCCCAAGGGATTCGCTCCTCATCCTGAATCGAGGAGCTTCTGGCCAGAGAAAGAGCGAATTCGACCAGACGTTCTCAAAGAGGAAAGCGTCTTGGAGTCTCATATCTCTTTCCTCCGGATCTCATCGCCAACTGGAATGAGAGGTGATGGAGAACGACCTCTCCCCCTGTGGATCCGCCGGCCGCTAGACTTGCCACCAACACAGTCCTCACGCTGTCCGGTGGGGCGACTCTGACAGGTTCCATCGATAGGATCATGGAATCCTTTGTGAATTCGGCTCTCGAACCTGCCGCATCATCCCTATGCCCGCTTGCACTTGGGTTTCGAAGTCGGTATCCGAAGGGGCTAAAACAACTCCATTGGGGCATTCTAGCCGGAGCTCTACCAGACTGGCTGGCGGAAGTTACCACCCAGATTACTCATGCCGGGGAATAATGTGTTCTCTGGACGTCGCGTCTTCTGCCGCTCAGACACCCGGTAATGTTGTTGCCAGCCGTCGTTCTGTTTGGCTCAAGAGTCATCAAAGAAGTCCCTTACGAGCCTGGCTTTTTCAAGGATCACGTCCTTTCGGTTCCAAGCTGGACCAAGTTATTAAGGACGCCACTGGCGGCACCAGTTCTCTTAGGCGGCAACTTCGGTCCTTTTCGGCCTTTTTTGCGTCGTTTCGCGGCATCAGATTCCTTTTCGTAACAGAGGCCACAGGCACGTTAAGAAAATAAGGTATTCTTCGACTCACTCCTTCCTGGCGTCCCCGCTACTCCTAAGGTGGATTCTCCAGGTCCAGGACTGGAAGTTCCACCTAGGCATGACCCACGACTAGACTCTAGCCCGTTTCTCCTGTTCCTCAGGGACGTCTGGGTCTCCTCAGTAGAGGACGCATGGGCCAGGGCACTTGTATCCTCTAGATACAAAATCTTCATTTCACGGCCCTGGGATCGTTTTCTTCGAATCCCAACCTCCAAGAGACCCCGCTCTAGTCCCGGGTTTCTTTACAGCTATTGTTTCCCTCCTTAGATCCGGGGTAATCGTTCCCGTCCCAGAACAGGAACGGTTCAACGGTTCACAGGCTTCTCTTCGAATCAGAGGACGACAAGGTTCGTCCCAGTCCGGATCTCAATTTGCTGAACAGGAGGTTTCGTCGGAGACACTTCAGGATGATATTCCCTCGTTCAGTAATCGCTTCCATGGAGGCTCAGGAATTTCGGTTTCAGGCTCCCGAAAGTCTATCCATCTTCCCGACACTCTAGCCGTTGCGGGTGGCTCGTCAACAGGAAGAAGTTCCATCTTGTTCAGCGCCTCGTATCTCCGGGCATGTTCTTCGACACTTGTCGGACCAGAGTCTTCCTTCCCGAACACAGGATATCCCTCCTTTGTCAGGAAGTTTGCTTGCTACAGGGTTTTCGGCTCCCCTCCTTTCCGATGGGCCTTAAAGGTCCTAAGGAGGTTGGTTGCAACATCGGGAGCAATTTTCCCTTCGCCCGTTTCATTCAAGACTTCTTCAGCAGGCTATTCTATCACAGGGGGACAGGTATGTCTTCTCCCTGCATCGTCCGATCCGGCTTTCCCCCCGGGTCAAACGGTTCCTCGACTGGTGGCCGAGGTCACTTCTCTTATCCCAGAGTAGATCCCTCACAGCATATCTTTCCTTTCAGTTCCCTGGCAGGTGGTGACGACGGACGTCAGCCCGCTCGGTGGAGGCGCGGGGCTTTGTCACCTGTTCTTTTCAGGGTTGTTGGTCGGTGCAGGAGTCCTCCTTGCCGATCAATGTCCTCGAGTTCCGGATCATCTTTCTGTCTTTCCTTCACTGGGTAAGGATTCTCAGCAGCCTAGACAGACAATGACACAGCAGTGGCATATATCTACCACGAGGGGTGGACTCGGCGGTCTCTGGCCTCGGCCGAGTTTCCAGGATCCTCCTTTGGATAAAGGTAACGGTCCTGGTGAGCTCCGCAGTGCATGTCCCCAGCGTGGACATTTAGGCCGCCGACTTCCTCGGCCGCGAGGGCCTTGTGGCAGGGGACTGGTACTTCAGGAGGTTTCCTATCGGATTGCTCTTCGATTGGGGGACTCCAGATGTGCACCTCATGGCGTCCCGATTGAATAGGAAGGTCCCTTGGGTCGGTCCAAGGTCCCGCGATCCTCTCACAGTGGTGTTAACACTCTGGCCATTCCTTGGTTGCAGTTCGCGCTCCCCTATCGGTTCCCACCCCTTTCCCTTGCTTTCCAAGCTGTCGAAAAGATCAAGGCGGGATGGGTGTCGGTCATTCTGATCGTCCCGGATTGGCCCAGGAGGTCTTGGTTTGCGGACATCATCAATCTTCTCCCGGTCACCCCTGGTGCCTTCCAAACAGACCCGATCTGCTGTCTCAGGGTCCGATCTGCCACCCGAATTATCGGTCGCTCAGTTTAACGGTGTGGCTGTGGACTCCACAGTTCTAAGAGCGTCCGGTCTTTCGGCCCGGATGGGTCACGCTATAATCCAGGCTAGGAAGCCTTCGTCTTCTTTCAGGATCTACTATCGTACCTGAAAGGCTTACTTTCGTTGATGCGAGTCCAACCGCTTTTCACCTATGTCCTTTCCCTGCCTTCCATTTGGTTTTCCTTCAGGCAGGACTGGATTTGGGCTTCGCTCTCAGTTCCATAAAGGGCCAGGTTCCTGCGCTCTTCTTCCCTTTAAGAAGACGTTATCTTCTCAGCCACAGGTTAAGACCTTCCTTCAAGGAGTAGCCCACTCTGTCCCTCTGTACAGGGCCTCTGTGGATTCATGGGATTTAAAGGTTGTGCTGGTTATTCTCAGGGGTTCCCCCCTTTTGAGCCTCTCGGGGAGTTTTCCCTGTCAGTTCTATCTCGGAAGGTGGCTTTTCTCAAGTCCATCTCTTCGATCCGCCGCGTGTTTGAGTTGGCGGCCATTTCTTGCCGACCTCCTTTATGGTTTTTCCATTTGGTTTTCCTTTATGGTTTTTCCACCAGGACAAGGTGGTCCCAGGCCTCCGCCTTCCTTCTTTTCACGAGGTGGTTTTCATCTTTCCACCTCAGCGAGGACATCGTTTTGCCTTCCTTTTGTCCAGCTCCGACTCATCCTCTGGAGCGATCGTTGTACAGGCTGGACCCCGTCAGGGCAGTGAGGATCTCCCTGGCTAGCACGGCCGCTTTCCGAAAGATGGATTCTCTTTTCGTCATCCTTGATGGCGTGCGTAGAGACCTGCTGGCTTCCAAGGCGACTATTGTTCGCTCGATCAGAACGGCAATTTTGGAAGCTTACCGGGTCAAGAACAGAGTGCCCCTCCTGAGATAAAGGCTCACTCTACCCGGGCAGTCGGCGCTTCCAGTGTGGTACGTCACAGAGGCTTTCGCCGACGGCTTTGCAAAGCGGCAACCTGGTCTTCCATCCACACGTTTCGCCGGACTACGGCGGACTCCAGCCTGGGCAGAAGGATCCTGCAGGCGGCAGTGGTGAGTCCTCGTACTTGATGGAAGTCTGTTTTTCCCACCCCAGGGACTGCTTTGGGACGTCCCATGGTTTCTGTGTCCCCCAATGAAAGGCGATAGAGAAAACAGCATTTTTGGTTGCTTACCGTAAAATCTGTTTCTCGGAGCCTTCATTGGGGGACACAGCTCCCTCCCAAGTTGAACAGCTCTGTTTACTGTATACGTTTGAGTTCTTTGAATACTCTTTGAGTGCTTGAAACTGTTAATCTATGGAGCGCCGTGGAATTTGTTGGCGCTATGTGGATAAAGTTTATTATGTTATTATTATTCTTTCTCTTTTACACGTTGCTTCTCCTACTGCTTTCTCACTAACTGAATATCCTACTTCCTGTCGGTAGGGTGTACACTGCAGAGGAGGAGCTAACTTTTTTATTTGCATAGTGTCAGCCTCCTAGTGGCAGCAGCATACACCCATGGTTTCTGTGTCCCCCAATGAAGGCTCCGAGAAACAGATTTTACGGTAAGCAACCAAAAATCCTGTTTTTTATTCCAACCTGTTTGTCGTTCCAAAGAAGGACGGCTCAGTTCGTCCTGTTCTGGACCTCAAACTCCTGAACAGATATGTACGACTGCGTCACTTCAAGATGGAGTCCCTCCGATCCGTGATAGCCTCCATGAAACCAGAGGAATTTCTCTGCTCGGTGGACATTCAAGATGCTTACCTGCACATTCCTATCTGTCACCCGCACCAGAGATTCCTTCGTTTCGCCATTCAGGGGCTTCACTTCCACTTCACGGCACTGCCGTTCGGATTATCAACCGCTCCCAGAGTTTTTACCAAAGTGATAGCGACAGTGAAGTCTATTCTACGCAGCAGGTGCATCCTCGTCGTTCCCTATTTAGACGGCATCATCAAGGCCCCAACCTCTGCGGAATGACAGGAAAGTCTGCAGATCACCCTGGACGCTCTTGCTCAGCTGGGCTGGATTTGTCAACACCGCGAAGTCCTCTCTGATTCCAGTCCAACGTCTTGTGTTTTTGAGAATGCTCTTCGACACCGCCCAAGCAAAGATCTTCCTACCCAAGGAAAAATCCCTAGCTCTTATGCGCGGAGTACGGTCTCTCAGAGGCTCCTCTCCCCGCTCCCTCCGCTTCTGCATGAGCATACTAGGCAAGATGGTTGCCTCAATGGAAGCAGTTCCATTTGCGCAGTTTCACACGCGCCCTCTCCAACTCTTCCTTCTGATGAGATGGGACAATTTGATCCGTTCCCTGGATCGGATGGTCTCGATCCCACCGTGGATAAAACAGTCCCTGATATGGTGGAAACGTTCAGTTGATTCATCTTGGGAGGTCCTTCCTTCCCTTTCACTGGAAGATCATTACAACGGATGCCAGCCTTCTCATCTGGGGAGCAGTGTTCCAAGACTTGACGGTCCAGGGTCGGTGGTCAGCTCAGGAATCTTCCCTCCCCATCAACATTCTAGAACTCTGTGCAATATTTCTTTCCCTGCTACATTGGCAGGAGCTCCTTTACGGATGTCCGATTTGAGTCCAGTCCAACAACGCCACAGCGGTAGCGTAATCAACCACCAAGGGGGAACTTCTTAGTCGGGCAGTGATATCAGAGGTTGATCGGATCCTGTCTTGGGCCGAGCAGAATGCTTCAGCAATTTACGAGGTGATCATACTGTCGGGGTCGTCACGACAATACCCTTCCTTCACCAGTCATTCCAAAACAGAACAAGAGCAGTGGTACCGGGGTGAAGAATGAGTCAGACAAAAGCTGGTTCAAACTCAGTGCCTGCTCGTGTTTCCACACGTAGTGGGAACGTCACAGCAACTGACTTTATTTTCTAATACACAACACTACATGATCTATTGGGGGAAGGTGTGCAGAGGGCGGGGATATGCAGGGGTTAAGCAATGTATCTAGTATTCAGTCCTTCTGGTTGGCTCTGACATCATCTGATGAATCTTCCTTTGTCCACATCTTGTCCACATCGCTTTAAGTATCATTTCCAGAGAAATGATACTTGTCCTTCTGGAATGTGTAACTTGCTTCTTCAGCAGGGCGAATCTGGGGCAAAGGTGAATACTGGCAGCCATCTTAAATACAGTTACATATGCATTAGCAAACATAAAGGGGAAAACTTATTGTTTCACAGCATAAGAATATAAAAGTACAAAAGAGTATAAAGATATATATATTTTCACCTTGACAATACTAGGAAATGCCAGATTTCCTCAGCCGAGAAGGGCTTGCCGCGGGCGAATGGTCTCTGAACCCATCAGTCTTTCACAGGCTCTGCCTCAAATGGGCCACTCCAGACATCGACCTAATTGCGTCCAGACTCAACCACAAGGTTCCGCAGTTTGTGTCCAGGTCCCGGGACCCGCTAGCAATCGGATTCGATGCGCTGGCGATATCTTGGGCACAGTTCTCCCTTCCATACTTGTTTCCACCTCTGCTGCTGATCCCCCAGGATAGTCAAAAAGATAAAGGCGGAGGGAACTTCCGTCATCATCATTGCCCCGGATTGGCCACGAAGACCCTGGTACGCAGAGTTGGTCAACCTCGCAGACACGCCATGGAGACTCCCAGATCGTCCGGACCTTTTGTCGCACCAGAGTTCTCAGTTGCTCAATTTAACGGCATGGCTATTGAAGTCGCAGTTTTGAAATCAGCTGGTTTCTCCGATCATGTCATCCAAACTATGATCAAAGCAAGGAAGCCTTCGTCTTCCCGAACTTACCACCGATTATGGAAAGCATACGTCCGCTGGTGTGCAACTCACCAAACCGCTCCAATGGCGCTTCATCTCCCATCCATCTTGTCCATTCTACATTTGGGTCTGGAGTCCGGACTGTCCCTTAGTACTTTTAAGGGACAGGTTTCAGCTCTGTCAGTCCTGTTCCAAAGGAATTTGGCCATTCGCAGACAGGTCAAACCTTTCATCCAGGGTGTTGCTCACGCCGTTCCACCCTACCAGCCCACAGCGAATCCCTGGGACCTTAATTTGGTACTCAACATATTACAGCAGTCTCCGTTTGAACCACTGCGTGGGATCTCTTCTACACTACTTTCCAGGAAGGTCGATTTCCTGGTCGCTATCACTTCAGTTAGACGGGTCTCTGAGTTAGCAGCGCTTTCTTGTCGTTCTCCTTACATGATTTTTCACCAGGACAAGGTGGTCCTACATCCAGTTTCATCCTTTCTTCCCAAGATGGTTTCCGGTTTTCTTCTGAATATTTCCATCTTTTTGTCCGCCTCCGCCTCACCCCCGAGAGCGGTCGTTGCACAAACTGGATCTAGTAAGAGCTCTGTGTTTTTCTGTCCAGAACTGAGCCTTTCCGGTGCTCAGATTCTCTGTTCATTATCCCAGAGAGTTCATGAAGGCGTCTTCCTGTGACCCGGTCTACCATTGCTCGATGGATCCGTTCCACCGTTCTGGAAGCTTTCCGTTTAAGAGGTAGGGCACGCCCACTGAGGATTACGGCACACTCTACGCGTTCGGTGGGGGCCTCCTGGGCAGTTCGCCATCAGGCATCAACCTCGCAGCTCTGCAAGGCTGCTATATGGTCTTCCATCCATACCTTTACTAAGTTCTACAGGCTTCACATTCATGCTTCATCTGATGCGAACCTTGGTAGAAAGGTCCTGCAAACGGCAGTGGCCTGAGTTACTTAATTACTTACTTGAGTGTAATATACACTTACTTGAGTGTATTATACTTGTTCCCACCCTTGGGACTGCTTTGTGACGTCCCATGGTTTCCTGTGTCCCCCACTGAAACGAGAGAGAACTAGATTTTGGGTACTCACCGTAAAATCTGTTTCTCGGAGCCTTCATTGGGGGACACTCCCTTGTTTAATGTTGTATCAGGTTCTGTTGTTATCTGTTAGTTCGTTCTGTTATGCTCTCTGATTCTCCTACTGCTTTCTCACTAACTGATTAGCTTTCTGCCAGTTGGATATATACTGCTGGGGAGGAGCTAACCCTTTTTTTGCATAGTGTCAACCTCCTAGTGGCAGCAGCATACACCCATGGTTTCGTATGTCCCCCAATGAAGGCTCAGAGAAACAGATTTTACGGCGAAATCGTTTTGTTTGTTTCCTTTATATGGAATGATGTTACCTGCACACTAACAAACCGTCCAGCTGTGTGATCTGGGCTAGGTCTGGTTATAGGCTATGCACCCATTATAACATGCGGGGATTATTGCAAAGCTTACAGTAGCCTGCAGTGTGCTGATTGTCCTGTATCTGTGTACACAGCTACATGCTTTTTAAATCCCACACCATATTGCTGTGACTATTACCATACACTAGCTAGTTTTTGTTGGAAAAAAAAAAAAAAAAATATATATATATATTTATTTAGTATTTTTTTGTATTTTTAGATCTTGTGTCCAAACCTGTAGTGGTGAAATGGCTGAAGTACCTGCGAAATGAGTTTCCCACGGTGGCGTTCAAGGCGTCTACTCAACAGCAAAATAAGAACTTGGTACTTAACACTGTTATAGGGTTGTGACTGGTCCCCCGAGAATTAAAGGGTTAGTTCTCATCTTCATAAATGGGTCAGATAGTACTTGTAAGTACAAGCACTTTTGCAATATGCTGCTTATTAAAATTTTCAGCCATTCTTGAGATATTAACAATTTTCTTTTGTTTACAGTGTGTTGCCTAGGAGACCAACCACCACTGCTGGTAGACAGTAAAACGTGTGGTGTTTACAAGCTCTCTTATGTGGAGCTTGCAAGCGCTGGTTTGAAGCTGTCCGGTATCACTGTGTCCTCTTAATTCCAGGAATGCTTACAAGTTAGACAGCAGTGGTGATCGGTCTCCTAGGCAATAAGCTGAAGAATAAAACATGTTAATATAACAAGAACGGGTGGAAATCTTAAAGGGATCCTCACCTGCAAAAACTTTTAATCTGCAGGTTAATAGTGTTGTGTACCTGCCCAGCGCCGGCATTTAGACCACTGCTGCTAGGAGGAAAAAAACTATATTCCTGCCGGCAGCGTTCCGGTGTCAGTCACGGGGGCGCCACCGGCTCAGATTCAGTCAATGCGCTGTGTAGAGAGAGCGGCTGCTATAACTGCAACCCCCAAACACTGACTGACAGCAGACTCTAATGCTGAGCTGCTGTCAGTCAGTGAGGGGGTTGCAGTTATAGCCGCCCCTCTTTATACACAGCAGTTACTGAATCCGCCCTGATGCCGCCCCTGTGACTAAGACCTGAATGCTGCCAGCAGGAATAAAGTTCATTTGCTCCCAGCATCGGGGGTCTAAGAGCCAGCGCTGGGCAGCTTCACAGCGCTATTTACCTACATATTATCCCCATATCTGCAGGTAATCTGTTTTTTTTTGCAGTTGACATGTACCCTTTAATAAGCAGAAAATTGCAAACTTTCTTGTATTTATCATCACTATTCAATAATCTTCATCTATGAAGATGGGAATTACATTTTATAGGCCCCTCGATGATGATGATGCCGGCGTCTCCCATCCAAAGTCTAAGGTTATATTCACACTTTGCATATTTTGTAGCAACATTTTCTGTGATGAAAAAGCAGTTCCATTAATCTGAACAGGGTAGTTTTGGAGGAAGTGCACTGATTTCGACACATTGTTTTTGGATTAATGGCAGAGTTTGCCAGATCTTTCTGCAACAAAATGTGAATTCACCCATGGGGTATGTGCACATAGGTGTGGTTACACAGTGGAGTTCATGGGTGGAAAATCTGTGTACTGCAATACCTACATTGGCGACATTATTGGGGGAAGGACCGCCAGGCTATAGTAATCCGTAATGGCTTCTAGGATATGATTTAGTTTTTTGGGACCTTTTTGTTTACTGAAATTCTTAGATTTTGGGCTAAATATTATTTTTTTAAATGAAATCCAATTGTAAAAATTATTTTTAGCCCAACATGCATGTATGTAACTGCAAGTCCAAATCCTTTCAAATATGCCTTTAATATTGTGAAAAAAGGTTTTATCATCTTATTACAGCAACAGAGCAGAGTTCCAGTGACTCAGGCCTCGGAGGACCTGCTCAGCTCCGGCGCCTGTATAGGAGCCGACTGCCTAATGAAACTTCTTGGAAACTACTGCAGAAACCAGGACATCAAGACATCCATCACGGTTGGGGTCGTGGGTGCGTTGTTTTCTCTTCTATGTCGCTTCTAGAACACATGAAGGCAAGCTGTGAAAATGAATACTTAAAGGGGTGTTCCAATCTATAGTAAGTGATAGCTAGGATATGATCTCTGGGATCTGACCTCTGAGAATGAAGGGGGTCCAGCTCCATCCTCTGCACCCGGGAGATCTCAGAGGACCAAAATGCAGGAAAAATCTTGAAAAGGCTGCAGCCCATACATTCTCAGGACTGATTGGGGTCCCAGTGGCGATCAGTAGGGATAAGAATACCCCTTTAACTATGTATTCTACCAACCAGCCATCTTTTTTGTGTGGCCATCCGTAAGACTTCTTATACCCTCTAATAATGATCAAATGTCCTAAAACCCTGATTACATCACTGTGACATTTGCCTCTTAAAGGCTTGGCCGCTTTTTGTTAGCAAATGACAGGATGTCGTTCTTTAATAATATGTCATCTGTGACCCGGTGGGTCAAAACTATACAAAGAATTTGGTAGAAAAAACTCAGCGTGACTGATCCTGCACCGCCTGATAGTTGTATAGGAGCTCACTTGCTATGACTAGGAGATCTGACTTTTGCAGGGGTATTGGGTAGAGTGCACTTGCTTTAAGGTTTTGTGCCCCCTTAATTTTAGCATCTTTGTCCTGATCTATCGGCTTGTGTTCAGGTTTTCCTAATGTAGGAAAGAGCAGTTTAATAAACAGCCTGAAGAGGGCGCGTGCGTGCAATGTTGGTGCAACCCCCGGAGTGACCAAGTAAGTAAAAAAATACCATATACTGATTGATTTATATATATTTTTTATTATATATTATTTCTCCTTCGCCTCATTGGGGGACAGAAGACCATGGGTGTTATGCTGGTGCCACTAGGAGGACACTAGGTAAACATAGAAAATAACTCCTCCTCTGCAGTGTACACCCTGTGCTGGCTCTAACCTGAACCAGTTCTTGCTTATTGTCCGTAGGAGGCACTTGGGTCTGCTCCTCATACTGCTTTCTCACTAACGGATCAGCTTTCTGCCAGTTGGTGGGTATATACTGCTTCAGACCCAACTTTATTATTTTATTTTTTTACTTTTGATTTTTAATATTTTCCCATGGATTGAAGGGGCGACAGGTCCTTTCAAGGTCCCAATCTCCCCGAACCTTCAGCAGGTGGAAATGTGGAGTGTCGCCTCCTCGTACTCCCTCCTGCACCGTTCTTATGCCTGAGCTCGTTCTAGGGGCGACGGGTCCCCTCCTGGGCTCCGCTCTCCCCCCATCAACAACAGACGGGAACGCGGGGTGTCGCCCCCACGTATCCTCTCCTGGAACCAGGCCCACAGCCGGACGTGACAATATTCCATCCCAAGGGACTGAACCCACTGGATACACAGAAGCCCCAGCGCAGTCCGTGCTGCTCCCACAGCATCACCACTATTAGAAAGTGGATGACGATGGGAGGCAGATGGCCCCTCTCCGCCCCCCTATCAAAGGGATGTTGGATTGAGGTTGGAAATCGTGGCTAGTACCTGACGATCCAGCTCCAGAGGGGAGCAGCTTTATTTGCATACAGGCACCAGGCCGACAACAATGAATAATGCTGGGGTTAATGTGGACAGCGTCCATGAGCGGCAGGAGGGCTCGCCTATGCAGCACATGGCCCTGTGTTCCCTAGGTGATTCGCGTACCGCAACGGTGCGGTCCCTCCTCGCAGCCACAAATTTAGTCCCCGACTTCTGGCCTACTGAGGCCGCATCCCATCGGTACACTGCCCACCGGAGCCGCTCCGCCCATTTCTTCAGGCGCTTCTCACTCTGAACGAGAAGCGCCACAGCGGTGCTCTCGCCTGCCGGCCATGTCTCCGCCCACTTCCTCAAGCGCTTCTCGTCACTAACGAGAAGCGCAAAGACGCTATTCTTGGCGGCAATTTCTGTTCTCACTGCAAGGAGCTGGCAAGAACGAGACTAGGACACACACCGAGGGTCATCAGCGTTGCCTGAAATCCCTGGGGGCACGGGACACAGGACCTGGGTAAGCTGAAAACGCTTAAACCCTTCCCTGCAGTACGGCAGTTTTTCATTCTCTGAATGAGGCTAATATGTCTCAGCCTAAGCCCTCTAAGAAGGCTACTAAAACACACATAGTTGTGTATACCTCATGTACCACATATAATGCCTCACTGCTCCGGGGCCACTGTACTTCATTCTGTACAGCCTGCGATCCTACATGCGCACAAGAGCCCTCCGCTTCTGCTGACCCTAATGGACCTAGCCCTCCTGAATGGGCTACTTCTCTGGTACAGTCCATGACTTCTCTGGCTAAGGCTATAGAGTCCTTCCGTGATTCCTCCTCAACCAGGGCATCTGCTTGCCTAGCGCTGAGAGCCCTTAAGCCATGCGAGGGACATCCTCTGATAGGAGCCGTCATGCAACAAGGGGCATACAAACTTCTAAAAAACAATCTCATAGCCCGTCCCCTAGGCACTGTAGTGCCTCAGTATCTGCAAGTTCCGTTTCATGCTCCCCCTCTCCAGGGGTTCGCAGCGAAGACGACTCAGAGTACGAGTCTGATATGTCCATAGACCTGGACTCACAAGAGTGCCAGGAGTCACTGGACTCCCTTAATGAAGCGGACAATAGAGCTCTGAGGGTGGACGAGGAGCCCGGGACTAGTACGGATCACACAGTATTTTTTAAAAGATCTAAACGTCCTCACAGGATGTTTGCAAACCACCCTGAGTTTACAGACATCGTCCAGAGGCACAGATCTTGCCCGGACAAATGATTCACTGGGCAAAAGCCGCTTGAGACACGATATCTCTGTGCTCCTACTCTAAAGAACGAGTGGTCTGAGTCCCCTTCAGTGGATCCCCCTATATCTTGTCTCGCTTCCAAAACCCTCTTGTCTTTGTCTGATGGTTCCTCTATTAAGAATCCCACCGACGGACAGATAATCTTGCGCGGTCAGTCTTCGAAGCCACTGGCTCAGCACTTTTCCCATCTTTTGCTTAAGCTTGGGCAGAGGTTCTGGCAAAAACTAGCCAAGACAGTAACCTGTTCCACCGAGCCATAGATGCACTCCGCAAAGACAAAGTTCTCGTCCAGGTCCCACACAACGAAAGGTTCAAAGGGTTTTACTCAAACCTGTTCGTAGTCCCGAAAAAGGACGGGAATGTGCGCCCTGTTCTGGACCTGAAACTTTTGAACAAATTTGTCAAAGTTTGTCACTTCAGAATGGAGTCTTTCCGTTCAGTGATCACCTTGATGGAGAAAGGAGAATTTCTCGCATCCATCGACATCAAAGACGCTTATTTGCACATCCCAATCTTTCCTGCCCACCAAAGATTCCTGCGCTTCGCAGTCGGTGGCGATCATTTCAGTTCACTGCATTGCCCTTCGGACTCGCCTCCGCCCCCAGAGTGTTCACCAAGGTCATGGTGGCCGTTACGTCCATTCTACACTCTTGGGGCATGGTGATCCTCCCATATCTAGATGACCTGTTCATCAAAGGATTGTCCTTTCAGGCCTGTGCAGTGTGTGTGAGCATCACTGTAGACATACAGTACAGACCAAAAGTTTGGACACACCTTCTCATTTAAAGATTTTTCTGTATTTTCATGACTATGAAAATTGTAAATTCACACTGAAGGCATCAAAACTATGAGATAACACATGTGGAATTATATACTTAACAAAAAAGTGTGAAACAACTGAAATTGTTTCATAGTCTAGGTTCTTCAAAGTAGCCACCTTTTGCTTTGATGACTGCTTTTCACACTCTTGGCATTCTCTTGATGAGCTTCAAGAAGTAGTCACCGGAAATGGTCTTCCAACAATCTTGAAGGAGTTCTCAGAGATGCTTAGCACTTGTTGGCCATTTTGCCTTCACTCTGCGGTCCAGCTCACCCCAAACCATCTCGATTGGGTTCAGGCCTGGTGACTGTGGAGGCCAGGTCATCTGACGTAGCACCCCATCAATCTCCTTCTTGGTCAAATAGCCCTTACACAGCCTGGAAGTGTGTGTGGAGTCATTGTCCTGTTGAAAAATAAATGATGGTCCAACTAAACGCAAACCGGATGGAATAGCATGCCGGTTCAGTATGCCTTCAATTTTTTTTTTTATTCAAATAAATTTTTATTAAGAATAACAAGATAAATGACATGTTACATTCTAATTTTCAATACAAAGCTTTTTTCTCCCCCTTCAAACATTCCCCTTCAATCCCACCACCCCCCAACCCCACCCAACAAAGCAGCTCACCTTGGTTAGCACTTCCATCATTAGACCAATATACTATCTAATCCCTCGGCCAATAATATAAGCCACATTTAACATTACCATTAATTAGGAACCTTAATTAACTCTCCCTCTATAATACCCCTATCCCATAGCAATCCACGGAGACCACATTTTATTGAACATTTCGATTTTCCCTCTTTTTTTTATAAAACCCCTTTTCTAGTGTCAGGCCCTGCTTCACATACTGGAGGAACTCTCCTCTTGACGGCGGTTCTTCCCTAATCCAATTTCGAGCTATTACCTTCCTAGCCATGTATAACAATCTGGCAATAGCTATCTTTAGGTTGTTATCCACTCCAATCTCATCCACACATCCCAACAAGCACACCACCGGGTCCCTTGGCACCTTACATCCATACGCACCTTCCATACGACTCAAAACTACCACCCAAAAAGCAGCCAGTCTTGGACACGTCCACATCATATGGAGTATATCAGCATCTGCAGTTTTACACCTCGGGCATTCAGAATCATCATGCAAACCAGCCTTATATACAGTGGGGCAAAAAAGTATTTAGTCAGTCAGCAATAGTGCAAGTTCCGCCACTTAAAAAGATGAGAGGCGTCTGTAATTTACATCATAGGTAGACCTCAACTATGGGAGACAAACTGAGAAAAAAAAATCCAGAAAATCACATTGTCTGTTTTTTTAACATTTTATTTGCATATTATGGTGGAAAATAAGTATTTGGTCAGAAACAAAATTTCATCTCAATACTTTGTAATATATCCTTTGTTGGCAATGACAGAGGTCACACGTTTTCTGTAAGTCTTCACAAGGTTGCCACACACTGTTGTTGGTATGTTGGCCCATTCCTCCATGCAGATCTCCTCTAGAGCAGTGATGTTTTTGGCTTTTCGCTTGGCAACACGGACTTTCAACTCCCTCCAAAGGTTTTCTATAGGGTTGAGATCTGGAGACTGGCTAGGCCACTCCAGGACCTTGAAATGCTTCTTACGAAGCCACTCCTTCGTTGCCCTGGCGGTGTGCTTTGGATCATTGTCATGTTGAAAGACCCAGCCACGTTTCATCTTCAATGCCCTTGCTGATGGAAGGAGGTTTGCACTCAAAATCTCACGATACATGGCCCCATTCATTCTTTCATGTACCCGGATCAGTCGTCCTGGCCCCTTTGCAGAGAAACAGCCCCAAAGCATGATGTTTCCACTACCATGCTTTACAGTAGGTATGGTGTTTGATGGATGCAACTCAGTATTCTTTTTCCTCCAAACACGACAAGTTGTGTTTCTACCAAACAGTTCCAGTTTGGTTTCATCAGACCATAGAACATTCTCCCAAAACTCCTCTGGATCATCCAAATGCTCTCTAGCAAACTTCAGACAGGCCCAGACATGTACTGGCTTAAGCAGTGGGGCACGTCTGGCACTGCAGGATCTGAGTCCATGGTGGCGTAGTGTGTTACTTATGGTAGGCCTTGTTACATTGGTCCCAGCTCTCTGCAGTTCATTCACTAGGTCCCCCCGCGTGGTTCTGGGATTTTTGCTCACCGTTCTTCTGATCATTCTGACCTCACAGGGTGGGATTTTGCGTGGAGCCCCAGATCGAGGGAGATTATCAGTGGTCTTGTATGTCTTCCATTTTCTAATTATTGCTCCCACTGTTGATTTCTTCACTCCAAGCTGGTTGGCTATTGCAGATTCAGTCTTCCCAGCCTGGTGCAGGGCTACAATTTTGTTTCTGGTGTCCTTTGACAGCTCTTTGGTCTTCACCATAGTGGAGTTTGGAGTCAGACTGTTTGAGGGTGTGCACAGGTGTCTTTTTATACTGATAACAAGTTTAAACAGGTGTCATTACTACAGGTAATGAGTGGAGGAAAGAGGAGACTCTTAAAGAAGAAGTTACAGGTCTGTGAGAGCCAGAAATCTTGATTGTTTGTTTCTGACCAAATACTTATTTTCCACCATAATATACAAATAAAATGTTAAAAAAAACAGACAATGTGATTTTCTGGATTTTTTTTTTCTCAGTTTGTCTCCCATAGTTGAGGTCTACCTATGATGTAAATTACAGACGCCTCTCATCTTTTTAAGTGGTGAAACTTGCACTATTGCTGACTGACTAAATACTTTTTTGCCCCACTGTAGCACCATCGGTGACTTATAAACCCTGTGTATCACATAGAGCTGTGACAGTCTATACGGTTCGCTCAGTGACAATCGTGGGACCCATTCTAGCACCGACTCCCAAGTCTCATTCTCCATTGGACCCAGATCCCTCTCCCACTTAGCTCTCGCCATTATTGGAAACCCCAATAGGAAAGTGTGCAACAGATCTTTATACAAAGTAGATATGACTCCCCCAGTAGTCCCTTCATTACACACATACTCCAGTACTATATCCCTCTGAATTCCAATACCTCCGTTTCTACTCTGAGCTCCAAAAGCATGCCTCATCCGCAAATACTGAAATTCCCCCACAGTCCCAAGACCAAATTCCGCCTGTAATTGGGAAAATGATTTCAATTCACCTTGCTCAATTATTTGATACACGTATTGAATCCCTTTGACTTGCCATTCTGTCAGTACCCCCAGTGCCTCAAACTCCTGTAAGTTGCTGTTATGCCATAGCGGTGAGAATCTAGTCAAATCCGTGACCCCCCGTATATGTCTCAGCCTACCCCACAGCCTGCGTATCAACAACACAGTCGGGTATAATTTCCCCAGAGCCCCCAGGGATCCATCCTCCAAACATTGTACTACTGGCCTTCTTTTTGTCACTACTTCCATCAGCCGCTGTACCGCCCCAGATGACCCTTCATGCGCCCAGCCTGTTAGATGCTGACTCTGGGCTGCAAGAAAATATATTTCAGGGTTAGGCAATGCCAATCCCCCATCTTCCTTGGGTCGCTGAAGTGTCTCCAGTTTGATACGCGGATGCTGTCTCCCCCATATCAAATTCCTGAACAGAGAGTTAATCTGTCTAAATCTCCCGCGTGGTATCCAAACTGGCGCATTATGAAGAATATACAGTATTTTTGGCATCAAAATCATTTTAATAAGATTCACCCTACCTACCACAGATAAATGCAGTTTAAGCCAAGCATCCGCTTTCGCTTTAAGAACACCTAAGATTGGAGTCAGATTTCTATGTATATAGTCAGTAACAGGCATAGATACCCATATTCCAAGGTACTTAAATTGGCTAGTCGCCCATCCTCCAGTGGCTCCCCACCATCATCATCCACCTTAAACAAGACAGACTTACTCCAGTTTATCCTAAGTCCCGACACCGATCCGAAACGCTCAATAATCCCAATGGCTCCCTCCAAGGACGTACCCGGGTCAGCCAGAAATAGCAGAATGTCATCCGCATACAACGCCACCCTTTCTTCAATCATCCCATATTTAAACCCAGTCACCTCATCAGACCGTCGAAGCGTAGCGGCCAGTGGTTCCACAGCCAGAGCAAACAAAAGAGGAGAGAGCGGACACCCCTGTCTCGTCCCTCTAGCCAATTGTATGGTCCGTGATAACTCCCCATTTACCCTAACCCTAGCCATCGGCATCGAGTACATCAGTCGAATCCAGGATATGAACTGCGGTCCAAACCCCATACTCCGGAGCACCTGTCAGAGATACCCCCACTCCACACTACCGAATGCCTTATGGGCGTCTAAAGATGCAATAACACTCTGGCCACAGTTGTCGGATCTGAGTTGCAAATTCATATACAGCCTTCGTAAGTTGATCGCAGTGGACCTATCAGGCATAAAGCCGGACTGGTCTGAATGCACCAGGCCGGAAATAACACTTGTCAACCTCATCGCCAACACCTTAGCCAGGAGTTTAACGTCTGTAGTAAGCAAGGAGATTGGCCGATATGAATCCGGCTGTGTCGGGTCCTTCCCCTCCTTAGGAATCACCACTATTATGGCCTCCCGCATAGATGCCGGTAGACGACCGCCACTCCTAGCCTCCTCCAAAAGTACCCTTAATTTAGGGATCAGCACTTCCCCAAAGTTTTTATAAATTTCAGCAGGAAATCCATCTACGCCAGGTGCCTTCCCATTAGCCATAGACTGCAGTGCCCGACCCAACTCCTCCTCCGTGATGGGAGCTTCCAAATCTTCTCTATCTATGTCACTCAGCCTTGGGAGCTCCAATTCCTCAAGGAACACCACCGTGTCCTCCACCGACCCATCTACCTGAGAGGAATATAGGTCCGCATAAAAATCCGCAAAAATGTCCAAAATCTCTGAAGTCTCAGAGACAGCCACACCGCTCCCCGATACCAAAGAATGAACAAAGGAAGTGTCTCTCTGGGCAGAAGCCACCATCGATAGCAAATGACCCACAGATTCGCCCTCCTGGTAAAAAGCCAGATTCATGAATTCCCTCTTCCTTTCAGCCTTACCGAGCAATACCTCCTCCAACTGACTCTGAGCTGCCTTTAGCCTCCTCCCAGCTTCCGGAGTACCCGCTATTACCATCTCATCCTCGGCTATCCTCAGCCCATCAACCGCCAACCTCTCTGTCTCTCTTGATTTCCTCTTACACCTGCTAATATCCCTGAACAGCAGTCCCCTCAAGTACGCCTTCATGGCTTCCCACACAGTAAGAACATCTACACTTCCCTCGTTGATCTCAAAAAATTCCACCAACTCCTTCTTTATCTTTTCCAAGTCCATACTGTGTAGCCAATTAGGGTGAATCTTCCACTCCTTCCTGCTCCCGATCCGTGTCCCCACCGGCCGAAATTCCACCTCAACTGGACTATGGTCTGAAAGAGCCCTAGGTAAATATCTCACGTCCCTTACCATCGTGTCCAGTAAACAGTTACCCAGCGCCAAGTCAATCCTAGACAAAGTACCATGAGCTGGCGAGTAGCATGAGTACGTCCTTTCCCGAATATGTCTAACTCTCCATAAATCAATCATACCTACTTCCCGGACATAGGTCCCAAACGTAGTGATATGTCCCCCTGTTCTATTCTGGGGATTTTTGTTTTTATCCCAAAAGTCATCACAGATATTATTAAGATCGCCAATAATTAGAGATGGTAATGGTCCCCAACGCTCTACCCTCTCCAGCACCTCTCTTATCTTCTTACTTGAGTATGGGGGCGGAATATACATTGCCGCTATACACATCAACACTCCATTTATTTTACATTTCACCACCACATACTGACCATCCACATCCTCTTTTACCATTACCTCCTCATACTGCACCCCCGCAGGTATTAACACAGACACACCCCTAGAGTACGTCGAGAAAGTAGAATGATACGCCCTCTGTATCCAGCGCCTATTCAATACATTCACCCTCTCCCGCACTAAATGTGTCTCCAGCAGACATATCATTGAGATCTTCTGTTCTCGGACATACTGCAGACTTGCCGCTCGCCGTGTTTTATCCGCCAGACCTCTCACATTCCAACTCAATATTTTAATACAATCTCCCATCATGTGGCTCATCATTTCTTAAAGTATCCAATTTCCCAAGTATGAGCTGCCCCAACCCTCCCACCCCCCCTGCCCCCTCCCAACTTACCCCCCTAACCCCCCCATTGTAACGCATTCTTCCTCTCAGCAAGAGTGGGGCTCCACTGCCCACTGCGAACACTCTCCCTTACTTAACCCTCTCCATTCGCGTCCCGCTGCCATGGCAATCACAATTTCCCCCCCAACTTTCACTTTATTGTATCTTAACATTTCAACTTATATTAACATATAGAAAAAGTACCAAACCAGTTCACAGTACCCAGCATAACCCTCCTCCCCCGTACTTAGTAGTTGGTACTGTCCCCTCCGGCCATTCCTTCAATATGGCCCAGCAAAACCCCCAACAGTTGCTCAACTCTTTAACCATTGCTAACAAGCGCAGAACTCTCCTCTATCGACAGAGAAAACAAATCCCAACTGGATCTCGCCGAAATGTCAGTCGCCCATTCCCTTAAGTTTTTTCTCATGAGTATCAAGCCACTGGGTAGCGTCCTCTGGTGTCAAGAAAAAGTGGGTCTTATTAAAAGCCACCAGTCTCAGCTTGGCGGGAAACATCACTGAGTACTGCACTCCCAGCTCCCTCAGTCGCCGCTTGACTCCAGTAAACTTCATCCGCTGTTTCTGAACCGCAGCGGAATAATCCGGATAAATGGCGATTTTTTGACCTCCAGCCGTCAGATCCTCCATCTCTCTAGCCTTTCTGAGGATAATGTCTCTGTCCCTGTAGTTCAGTATTTTAGCAAGCATGGTACGGGGATTCGCTCCTGGGGCAGGGGGCTGCGGCGGGACCCTATGAGCACGTTCAACAGCAAAAACTTTTGTCAACACTGTGTTCCCAATCTTCTCCAACAGCCAGTTCTCCACAAACTCAGTTGGATTTCTCCCCTCAGTCTTTTCAGGCAGCCCCACTATACGTATATTATTTCTTCTGGATCTATTTTCCAGATCCTCATTTTTGGCAGCGAGCTCGGCTATTGCTTGGACGAACTTCTTTTCAGCTTTTTGTAATTTCACTATGTGATCTTCTGCCGTGCTCACCCTCTCCTCCACCAGTCCTATACGTTTGTCCATTTTCTGCAGAGCCGCATTAATCTGTGCCGTGTCCCCTTTAACTTCCTGCATCTGCTGAGCCAAGGAGTTCAGGGATTGCTGACATGAAGAGATCAGTGTGATAACATCTCTAAGAGTTGGCTCCTCTCCCTGTGATATGGCTTCAGGTCCCCCACTAGCCCCAGCCATGCTGCCTCTCTCCTTCCCCCTCTGTACCTCATGCTGCTCAGCCATGCTTGCTTCCTCCTCCTCCTGGTCAGCTCCAGCTCCAGATCCTGGTTCTGCCTCCTCAGCAGCCTCCACTCTGGCATACTGCTGCAGCTTTGCGGCCACCTCCATGCGCCGCTGACATGCGGCGTTCTCCTTCTCGGCGTCCTTCCTAGCATCGGAGCCATCTTGGCTGGCTCCTGCATCGCTGGTGCCAGCGTCTTTCTGCCGCCTCCTGGTCATCGCTGCCGACTCCGGACCTGCTGCTCCGCACCGCTGCACTCTCCGGACCTTCAGCCAGCCGGATTTAGGTGAGTTTACCCGAAAATCGGGGTTAAAGCAGGATTTTTGTCCTTCTGGCAGCGGGAGCACTCTTCCCTGCTTCCACTCACATGGCCAGCTAGGACACGCCCCATGCCTTCAATTTTTAATAAATCAATAAATCCCCAACCGTGTCACCATCATACCTCCTCCTCCATGCTTCATGGTGGGAACCAAGCATGTAGAGTCCATCGGTTCACCTTTTCTGCGTCGCACAAAGACACGGTGGTTGGAACCAAAGATCTCAAATTTGGACTCATCAGACCAAAGCACTCTGGTCTAATGTCCATTCCTTGTGTTCTTTAGCCCAAACAAGTCTCTTCTGCTTGTTGCCGATCCTTAGCAGTGGTTTACTATCAGCTATTTTACCATGAAGGCCTGCTGCACAAAGTCTCCTCTTAACAGTTGTTTTAGAGATGTGTCTGCTGCTAGAACTGTGTGGCATTGACCTGGTCTTTAATCTGAGCTTCTGTTAACCTGCGATTACTGAAGCTGGTGACTCGGATAAACTTATCCTCAGAAGCAGAGGTGACTCTTGGTCTTCCTTTCCTGGGGCGGTCCTCATGTGAACCAGTTTCTTTGTAGCGCTTGATGGTTTTTGCAACTGCACTTAGGAACACTTTCAAAGCTTTCCCAATTTTTTGGACTGACTGACCTTCATTTCTTAAAGTAATGATGGCCACTCGTTTTTCTTTACTTAGCTGCTTTTTTCTTGCCATAATACACATTCTAACAGTCTATTCAGTAGGACTATCAGCTGTGTATCCACCAGACTTCTGCACTACACAACTGATGGTCCCAACCCCATTTATAAGGCAAGAAATCCCACTTATTAAACCTGACAGGGCACACCTGTGAAGTGAAAACCATTCCCGGTGACTACCTCTTAAAGCTCATCAAGAGAATCCCAAGAGTGTGCAAAGCAGTCATTAAAGCAAAAGGTGGCTACTTTGAAGAACCTAGAATATGGCATCATTTCGGTTGTTTCACACTTTTTTGTTAAGTATATAATTCCACATGTTAATTCATAGTTTTGATGCCTTCAGTGTGAATGTACAATTTTCATAGTCATGAAAATACAGAAAAATCTTTAAATGAGAAGGTGTGTCCAAACCCTCCGGAAAAGGTCTCAGCATTGACGCAGGGAGTCCGGAGCCTTTCTCTTGCCCGTCCTCACTCCTTACGGTCGGCATGCAAGTACTGGGCAAGATGGTGGCAGCGATGGAGACTGTTCCATTTGCCCAACTGCACCTCCGCCCTCTTATTTATTATTATTATACATTTTTATAGCGCCATTTATTCCATGGCGCTTTACATGTGAATACGAGGCAAATATAGACAAATACATTAAACATGAGCATATAACAGGCACACGGGTACATAAGGAGGGAGGACCCTGCCCGCGAGGGCTCACAGTCTGCAGGGGATGGGTGATGAAACACTAGGAGAGGGTAGGGCAGGTTGCGCGGCGGTTCAGTAACTTCAGGATCACTGCAGGCTGTAGGCTTGTCGGAAGAGGTGGGTCTTCAGGTCCTTTTTGAAGGTTTCTATGGTAGGCGAGATTCTGATGTGTTGGGGTAGAGAGTTCCAGAGTATTGGGCAAGCACGGGAGAAGTTTTGAGGTACCGTCACACTAAGCGACGCTGCAGCGATACCGACAACGATCCGGATCGTTGCAGCGACGCTGTTTGGTCGCTGGAGAGCTGTCACACAGACAGCTCTCCAGCGACCAACTATGCCGGTAACCAGGGTAAACATCGGGTTGCTAAGCGCAGGGCCGCGCTTAGTAACCCGATGTTTACCCTGGTTACCAGCGTAAAAGTAAAAAAAAAACACTACATACTTACCTTCCGCTGTCTGTCCCTCGGCGCTCTGCTTCTCTGCCCTGTGTAAGCACAGCGGCCGGAAAGCACAGCGGTGACGTCACCGCTCTGCTTTCCGGCCGCTGTGCTTACACAGGGCAGAGAAGCAGAGCGCCGAGGGACAGACAGCGGAAGGTAAGTATGTAGTGTTTTTTTTTTTTTTTTTTTACTTTTACGCTGGTAACCAGGGTAAACATCGGGTTACTAAGCGCGGCCCTGCGCTTAGTAACCCGATGTTTACCCTGGTTACCAGCGAAGACATCGCTGAATCGGCGTCACACACGCCGATTCAACGATGTCAGCAGGAAGTCCAGCGACGAAATAAAGTGCTGGACTTTCTGCAGCGACCAACGACATCACAGCAGGATTCTGATCGCTGCTGTGTGTCAAACTGAACGATATCGCTAGCCAGGACGCTGCAACGTCACGGATCGCTAGCGATATCGTTTAGTGTGACGGTACCTTTGGATGCGGTTGTGGGAAGAAGAGATGAGAGGGGAGTAGAGAAGGAGGTCTTGAGATGATCGGAGGTTGCGTGTAGGTAGGTACCGGGAGACCATGTCACAGATGTATGGAGGAGACAGGTTGTGGATGGCTTTGCATGTCATTGTGAGGGTTTTGAACTGGAGTCTCTGGGCGATAGGAAGCCAGTGAAGGGCTTGACATAGGGGTGAGGCTGGGGAATAGCGGGGAGACAGGTAGATTAGTCGGGCAGCAGAGTGTAGGATGGATTGGAGTGGTGCCAGAGTGCTAGAGGGGAGTCCAGAGAGTAGGAGGTTGCAGTAGTGGAGGCGGGAGATAAGGGCATGCACTAGCGTTTTTGCGGTGTTGCGGTCAAGGAAAGCATGGATCCGGGAAATATTTTTGAGTTTGAGACGGCAGGAGGAGGCAAGGGCTTGGATATGTGGCTTGAAAGAAAGGTCAGAGTCGAGGATCGGCGTGTGGGACTGGGGAAAGTGAGCAGCCATTGACATTGATGGATAGGTCTGGTGGAGGGGTAGAGTGAGATGGGGGAAAGATGATGAATTCTGTTTTGTCCATGTTCAGTTGTAGAAAGCGAGCAGAAAAGAAGGCTGAAATAGCAGATAGACAGTGCGGGATTTTGGTAAGTAAGGAGGTGAGGTCAGGTCCGGATAGGTAGATCTGCGTGTCATCAGCGTAGAGATGGTACTGCATACCGTGGGATTCTATGAGCTGTCCCAGGCCGAAAGTGTAGATGGAGAAGAGTAGGGGTCCTAGAACAGAGCCTTGAGGAACACCGATTGACAAGGGGCGAAGTGAGGAGGTGGTGTGGGGGAGTGAGACACTGAATGTTCGGTCTGTCAGATATGACGAGATCCAGGAAAGGGCCAAGTCTGTGATGCCAAGAGATGAGAGAATTTGTAGCAAAAGGGAGTGGTCCACAGTGTCAAAGGCAGAAGACAGGTCCAGGATAAGGAGGACAGAGTAGTGTCGCTTGCTCCTGGCAGTTAGTAGGTCATTGGTGACTTTAGTTAGGGCAGTTTCAGTTGAGTGATGGGAACGGAAGCCTGATTGTAACCGATCAAAGAGGGAGCAGGAGGAGAGGTGGTGGGAGGACAGTTCTTCAACAGGCGCTACTGACAGCCTGAGACAGAAACCCCTTTTCTTTGGACCGTCGCTTCCGACTGTCCCAGCAGGTCAGACAATCAAGTGGTGGATGCGGAAGTCCTCTCTGGATCAGGGGATATCCTTTCCCCTGGTACAGTGGCTTGTGGGTACCACCAACACCAGTCTTCTCAGATGGGGGACGGTCTTCCGCCACCACACGGCTCAGGGACACTGGTCCACCCCAGAATCACATCTCCCAATCATCATTCTAGAGATTCGAGCAATCAGGTTAGTCCTTCTGCGATTCCATCACCTTCTGGCAGGTCGGCCCATTCGGGTACAGTCTGACAACGCCACGGCTGTAGCGCACATCAACCACCAGGGGGGAACCTGGAGCAGAAGGGCGATGCTCGAAGTAGCCCACATTCTCCGATGGGCAGAAAGAAACCGCTCAGTCATTTCAGCTGTTCATATTCCGGGAGTAGAGAATTGGGCGGCAGATTTTCTCAGCCGTCAGGGTCTCGCTTCGGGAGAGTGGTCCCTTCATCCAGAGGTCTGTCAGCAGATTTGCCATCGCTGAGAGACACCAGATGTCTATCTCATGGCCTCCAGGCTAAATACCAAGGTTCTGGCGTTCATAGCTCGGTCCCGCAACCCATTAGCCAACGAGTCGGATGCTTTGGTCTTCCCTCGGCATCAGTTTCGTCTTCCTTACGTGTTTCCGCCCCTTCCGCTACTTCCGAGAGTCATCAGAAAGATCAGAGCGGAAGGAGTCCCGGAGATTCTCGTCGCCCCAGACTGGCCACACCGATCGTGGTACGTGGAACTCGTTGCCCATGTTCCCTGGCGGCTCCCAGACCGCCCAGACCTGCTCTCTCAGGGCCCGATTTACCACCAGAACTCGAGGGCCCTGAGTTTAACGGCTTGGCCATTGAATCCTGGATTCTAACCCAGGCCGGTTTAGCCCAGTAGGTGGTCTCCACCATGATCAGTGCGTGGAAACCATCATCATTATGCATTTACCATCACACCTGGAAGACCTTTTTCTCCTGGTGCAGAGCCCGCGGACGTTCCCCACTCGTGTTCTCAATCCCTTCCATTCAAGAGTTTCTCCAGGCGGGGTTAGACTCAGGCCTTGCGCTTGCTTCCCTCAAGGGTCAAATTTCCACCTTATCCATCCTGTTCCAATGCAAGATAGCTACGAGATTGCAAATCAAGACCTTCATGCAAGGAGTTTCCCATGTGGTCCCTCCCTACAAAATGCCTTTGGAGCCTTGGGACCTTAATCTGGTCCTAGGGGTTCTGCAAGAGGCTCCCTTCGAGCCACTACAAGACGTGGCATTGACTCTTCTTTTTTGGAAGGTAGCCTTTCTGGTGGCAGTATCGTCAGTCAGACGAGTCTCAGACTTAGCGGCCTTGTCTTGAAGGCCCCCCGTTCCTGGTCTTCCATCAGGACAAGGTGGTCTTGAGGACATCTCCATCCTTCCTACCCAAGGTTGTCTCTTCTTTCCATCTGAATGAGGACATCGTTCTGCCCTGTGCCGGTTCATTGTGTTGAGAAGGCCCTTCATACATTGGATTTGGTAAGAGCGCTTAGGAAATATGTTTCCCGAACGGCACCTTTCCGCAGGTCGAATGCCCTTATCGTGCTTCTAGAAGGGCACATGAGGGGTCTCCCTGCCTCTAAGGCTACCATAGCCAGGTGAATCCGCTCAGCGATCCAGGAAGCTTATTGTATCAGAGGAAAGTCCATCCCAGTGGGGATTAAGGCACACTCCATTTGGTCAGTGGGGGCTTCCTGGGCCATCCGGCACCAGGCTTCAGCTCAGCAAGTCTGCAAGTCCAGCTTGCACACATTTGTGAAACACCACAACATTCATTCTCAGGCTTCTGCAGATGCGGCCCTTGGCAGACGGATTCTGCAATCGGCAATATCTCATCTGTAGACCAAATGTAGCCTGATGGTACAAGAGGTTTCAGCTGTCGTGCTATTTCCCATCTAGGGACTGCTTTAGGACGTCGCATGGTCCTGTGTCCCCAAATGAGGCGAAGGAGAAACAGGGATTTTTGTGTGTACTCACCGTAAAAATCCTTTTCTCTGAGCCAATCATTGGGGGACACAGCACCCACCCTGTTAAGGTACCTTCACACTGAACGATATCGCTAGCGATCCGTGACGTTGCAGCGTCCTGGCTAGCAATATCTTTCAGTTTGACAGGCAGCAGCGATCAGGATCCTGCTGTGACATCGTTGGTCGCTACAGAAAGTCCAGAACTTTATTTCGTCTCTGGACTCCCTGCAGACATCACTGAATCGGCGTGTGTGACGCCGATTCAGCGATGTCTTCACTGGTAACCAGGGTAAACATCGGTTTACTAAGTGCAGGGCCGCGCTTAGTAACCCGATGTTTACCCTGGTTACCAGCGTAAAAGTAAAAAAAAAAAAACACTACATACTTACCTTCCGCTGTCTGTCCCTGTTGCTGTGCTTCTCTGCACTGTGAGCGCCGGCCAGCCGGAAAGCAGAGCACAGCGGTGACGTCACCGCTCTGCTTTCCGGCCGCTGTGCTTACACCATGCAGAGAAGCAGAATGCCGGGGGACAGACACCGGAAGGTAAGTATGTAGTGTTTTTTTTTATTTTTTTTACTTTTACGCTGGTAACCAGGGTAAACATCGGGTTACTAAGCGCGGCCCTGCGCTTAGTAACCCGATGTTTACCCTGGTTATCAGGGGACCGGCATCGTTGGTCGCTGGAGAGCTGTCTGTGTACAGCTCTCCAGCGACCAAACAGCGACACTGCAGCGATCGGGATCGTTGTCTGGATCGCTGCAGCATCGCTAAATGTGACGGTACCTTTAGTCTGATTGGCTGGTGTTTTGTTCTTTGGTTTTGACATATTGTACTCTTGTTTACTAGTTATGAGCTCCTACTGCTTTGTCACCGAACTGGTTCAGGTTAAAGCCAGCAGAGGGTGTATACTGCAGAGGAGGAGTTATTCTTTTCTGTGTTTTCTGGTCCTGTGTCCCCTAATGATTGGCTTGGAGAAAAGGATTTTACGGTGAGTACACACAAAAATTCCTGTTTCAAAGTATTTTTGTAAATCTCCAGATGTCTGCAGGAGGTGCACCTAGACAAACACATCAAACTTCTAGATTGCCCGGGGATCGTGATGGCTACATCTACATCCGATGCTGCCATGATCTTGCGTAATTGTGTGAAAATCGAGCAGTTGATCGACCCAGTGGGACCGGTGGAGGCCATCCTGAGACGCTGCAATAAAGACCAGGTAATCATCTCAGACATCAGGGATGGGAATTCCACATTTATGAATATCCAGTATAGAAGTTTAGTACAATGTGATGGACGAATGCTGGTTTGCGCCGCTCTCACATTGGTAGACTGATCCCCACCACTAGTAGGCGCTATAATCGGTGGGATGTAGATGCATCTAGTAAACACCTGGGTTATTGCTTCCTTGGTGGTTCCCACTTTCTTCTGCATGGAGAACATGTTAGGTCAGGGTCTCCAAGGTTTTGGGACCTCCATCACACTTTGGTCCTGTTCCTCCTAGTCAGCGATTAATTGCTCTTTATCTAGATCACAGCTGATGTCGATTCCTCGGATGTTTTCTGCCATTTGGAAAAATTTCTCGAAGGTCACTTTTAGGCTGCTGATGGTCACCTCTACATTTTTGTGTGCTTCCTTCAGGGCCATGTGCTTGTGTACCTTCTCCAGACTGGGGTGTAGATCCAGAAGGATGTCACTGGGCTGTACCCGGAGTTCCGTTTGTCTTTTCTACTAGGTCTTTCTCTATCACTTGATTGTGGGACACAGAAGACCATGGGTGTATACTGCTGCTGCCACTAGGCAATTAAGTTCCTCCTCAACAGGGTACACCAACCGACTAGCACGAAGATAATAAGTTTTAGCTTAGTGTCAGTAGGAGGCACTGTCTAGGTCTGTTCCTACACCTGTCTCTACCGTTTTAGGTTTGTTGTTTCTTCTTTTTTTCAGATTCATCATGTGAGGGAATCAGTGGAATTTGTCACCCTGTTATCCCACTAAGAGACTGAGAGAGCAGTGTGGAATTTGTCACACCGTCCCCTCTCAGGTCTGCATGGCAGGACCCTATCCCATAACGCATGAAGAGAGTTTATGTGACAAGGAAGACGGTCTCTGCGTTTTATTCACTCCGGCCCGATCGTCCGTCACAGCGAGACAGTGCCAGGAGTGAAGATTGTCCACTATCCCAGGAAGCCATTTTCATAGGTTTTCGATGGCTGTCTACTATGTCTCTGAAGTAAAGCCAGACTTCAGGGAGTGTAGGTACTTCACCCTTTCTCCTTTGGTTCCGCTGGCAATGGGAGCTCCGGCACCCTTCTTTAGGACCTTCCGGCTGGCCTCTGTCATTCCACACTGCTCAGCCCCCCCCCTATCCAGGGTTCACAGCAATTTAGGCCCTATCTTTGCCCCCCTGTCCTTTAATACAGGCAGCAGCGCGCAGATATTTATCACTTTTTCTCAGCTCCGCCCCCTTCTTTCTCCTAATGGCAAGCTTCTTTACAGGCCAATCAGATTTGCGCGGGGCTAATCGTGCACTCTTTGCCTCAGGTCCTCCTTCTCTGTCGTACTGCCATTCTTCTCCAAGGGGTGCGTACAATATACCTTCTCCTGGTTTTGTTGCAACTTTCCTCGGGATCCCTCTTAATCCAGATCTGGTAAGCTCTGCCTGCAGTGGGCGCGACACTCTCCTCTTCAGCAGCATATCACCTCCTCAGGCCTCCTGTGCTCTATCAAACCTAACTTTAAGGGTGATCGGTCTCGCCCACCTCCTCCTGCTACGCTTATAATACATTTGCCTGTGCTTCTTGTAAACACAGGTTTTTCTTCTTCTTGGGTCAATCTGCAGCTGTCCCACTACGATTTCCCGTTGCCTGGGAGAAGAACACATTGCTCACCCCACCCTTTGGTCTCCATCATAGACTGACTTCCTAGCCTGCCTGCCGCCATGGCTGCTCTGATCATCCACATGGCTGAGTCAGACCATCCTCCCACTCCTCATCATTCCAGTAGATCTCACAAGAGATCCAAGAAGCATAACTGCTACAGTTCTTGTTCTTCTGGATCACCCTCTTCTGGGTCCTCCAAACTACTTTCCACTGCTCAGTCCCATTCTCCCGAACCTCTCACAGCTCTAGAGTCTGACCACGGATCCAATGCCCCTCTAATCGCCTGGTCTCGATATACTCTCCCTTATGTTTCCCCTACTGCCCAGGCTGATCAAGAAGATAGAAGTGTGACGTGTTTGTTTTCTTCATAGGTCTGGACTAGCCCATAAGATACTGGTACGCGAAGGTAGTCAACCTGCTGGCATATGCCTCTTAGAAACTCCCAACAGTCCAAACCTGCTTTTCCAGGGCCTCCTGTACCACCCAAATTCCCAGTCTCTTAATTTAACGGCATGGCTGTTGAGGCCGCGGTTTTGAGAGCCTCAGTTGTTTTTTTTTGATCGGGTCATCCAAACCATGATCAAAGATTGGAAACATTCTTCTTCCTCTATCTACCATTGTACCTGGAAGGCCTTTTTCAATTGGTGTGAATTCAATCGCACTGCCAAATGTCCTTTTCTTCCTTGTCCTTTCTGGCTTTTTTGCACTTGGACCTTGAGTCTAGTCTTGCTCTCAAAATCTCTCTCGATGGTCAGGTTTCTGTTTTTTCCTAGAAAAATTTGGCTTCCCACTCTCAGATTAGGACCTTCCTTGCAGAGTGCTTGGCCCTTTGGGTCCCTTCCTATCGTCAACCAGTCTGGTTTTGGACACTCTTCAGGAGATCTGTGCTTTTTCTCTCCTGGAAGATTTCTCTTCTGGTGGCTGTCATGTCCATTAGATTGGTTTCTGGACTGTCAGCACTTTCCTGTCATTATCCCTTCCTCATTCTTCATCAAGACAAGGCGTCCTGTTCCCTCCTTTCTTATCAAAGTGGTATTGACTTTTCATCTTAATGAGGAAATTGTTCTTCCCTTCTTCTGTCCCTTCTTCTGTCTTAGCCCACCCCAAGCCCCTCATCTTTTCCTCTGGAACAATCCCTTAACAAGTTGGATCTCACAGCAGTTTGCAGCTACCTCTCCAGGACAGCTCCCTTCAGGCGCTCTTTTTTTTTTTTTTTTTTTTTTTTTCATCGTTCCTGAAGGTGCCCAGAAGGGCCTTCCAGCGTCTAAAGCTAATAATGCTTGTTAGATCTGTTCTGCAATTTTGGAAGCGTATCCCCTCCTCCTGGGATACGACTCATTTCACTCGGGCAGTGAGGACTTTCCAGGCTGTGCATCATTACATCTCCACTCTGCAGGTTTTCAAGGTGGCTACCTTGTCTTCAGTTCACACGTTCTCCTAGTTGATAACTATGCTTCTGCTGATGCCAGCCTGGCAGGAGGGTTCTACCGGCGGCAGTTGTTTGGTCTCAGAGCTGAAGGAAATTTGTTTTTTATGGTTGTTTCCTATTTTTTTTTTTTTTTATCCTGACCTTAGGATTTCTATTGGAAGTCCCATGATTCCTTGTGTCCCCCAATGAAGCGGTGGAGAATAGAAGATTTTGGGTACTTGCTGTAAAATCTTTCTCGGAGCCTTCATTAGGGAGGAATACAGCACCCTCCCTTTATGTGCAGTTGTTGGTCTACTCTTTTATGTGTTGTTTCTCCTACTTCTTTATTAACTGATTAGCTTTGTGCCAGGTGTACCCTGTTAAGGAGGAGCCAACTTTTTTTTGCCTAGTTTTAGCAGCATACCCCCAATGAAGGCTCAGAGAAAGAGATTTCACACTAAGTAAAAGCCGTCTCTTCTTGTAGATTTCCACCATAGCCAGTAGAGGTATCACAGTGTGGATGGTAGGCTGCAGCTAGTGGAGCTTTGGTGGGCTCCAACACCTCCCTGGCAAGAGGGCCTAATGTGTCTTGGACCTCAGATGAGAAAAATCCAAACACTTCATCTACAAACTAGAAATCCCAAGTCACTATAAAAGGAAAGCTGAAATATCTCCAATCTAACCAAAGACTGGAGCAGCAATGGCTGCAGAGCAGGCGGCATCTAGGGTTCTATTTGTGTGATGTCACAGGCAGCCATGGTGACATCATTCCGTCAGCACCTTGCCAGGAAGTGTTCCTACCATTTAGGTATCATTCCAAGCATCCTTTAACAGATCAATTTAAATAAGCTTTATTGGCAGGATCAAAGGCTTGAGCTTTGTCAAAGACAGCGATAATTGCGAGCACGTAATGTGCAGCTGTACAGGCCACCAAATTGGTCCTCACCCAAATTTCCATTTTACATCTTGACAGAGGAGGACTTCTCTACTTTTACTGTGGATTTTGTATTGTCATTGCTTTTCTCTCATCCTGCAGATCATGCAGCACTACAAGGTGACTGATTTCAGAGATGCGTTGGAGTTCTTGGCCATGCTGGCAAAAAGGCAGGGGAAGCTGAAGAAGGGTGGCACGCCTGACCATGAGAAAGCAGCCAAGTCTGTTCTAGCGGACTGGGTGAGGTAGGTGCTGAGCCGTCGATGCTTCTACCAATTATTGCAGGCTTTAAATGGTTATTTTCCATCTTCATAAATGGGCAATGTCGGATAGCGCTTGTAAGTACAAACAATTTTGCAATTTGCTACTTATTAAAATTGTCAGTTCTTGAGATATTAACACTTTTTGTTTGTTTAGCTTGTTGCCTTGGAGACCAACCACCGCTGCTGGGCAGTAGAACATGTGCAGCACTTACAAGCTCTTTTCTTTTGAGCTTGTAAGCATTGGGCTGAAGCTGGTCAGGATTTCTGGTGACAGCTGTTGCCTCTAAATCCCAGGCCAGCTACAGTGCAGTGCTTACAAACAAGACAATAAACAAAAAAAAGTTGCACTGTTATCGTGCTAAAGCATGGCAATGTTAAATGTATGAAATATGAATAGTAATACTGCTTCTGGATACTAGGAAAAAAGTAGACGCTTAGCACATAATTTTGCCAATTCATGCATGCCCAGCTTCCAACGACAAGGCAGTCTCAAATCTGCTGGTTCCTACTTGTCTAGTGTGAATACCTCTCTAAGGCTTCTTTTACACTTGCCGTGTTTTTGCGGCCCCAATACATTTCTAAGGAGACATACAAGGTTCTCCTTGTAGCATGGGTCTAGCAGGGTGAACAACAAGTACACTTTTTTTTTTTGGGTGGCAAGATGAATATAACACAAGGGTCACAGGAAAGGCAGTGGTACATAAAGTCGGAATATGTGTCAAGGTCCCTACGGCCAGGGTCACACTAGCATATGGCATCCGATGCGAGATGCTAATGACCCTCGGCTCCTGCTCTGCTGCGAGCGGGAGCCGAGTGTCATGCTCTGTGCTCCAAGCCTCTCGCACAGAGAGAATCTGACACAGCTGCGGAGGAGGCAGAGAAACTAATTTGTGCACTGCGTCACTCGCGCCCATAGAGTTATATGGCTGCGAGTGGGCCGAGACCCGGGCGACATACGCGTACAATCGCAGCATGCTGCGATTTCACTCGCACATTGATTACGGCTGAGAAAAAAAAACGGTGATTAAGGCGGCTTGACCGTTGAAACGTGTATGATTTTAAATGCACTTTAAGCCTGTGACTGTCACTGGTATGAATCGCCCGTTTTTGTGTCTCTGCATATAAAGTTATTTTTTATGGATATCACCCACGCTGGTCTTCTGCTTCACCGTCCTATTACTGCATGATCCGCGCGTTGGGACAGAGAGAAAGTGAGCTGATCTTTGTTGCTTTTTTCCAAAATTTTATTAATGAACCAAAAAATTTGGTAAACTTAAGCAGGCCAAGTGTTTTTTTAAAAACTTTATACCACTGTAATTTTACACAAAGCAGATTATACTGTATGGATGACCAATAGTAAATTTTTGTAGCGAAAAAATGTGGTCCAACTGTACCAGGTCAAAAAATTTTTTTAAACCACCATAATTTTCCACTAACCACATTAAACTCTATGGATGACCAATTGAATCCAGAAAAAGTTAATTTTTTTTTTTTTTACAGCAGTTTTTATACCACAGTAATGTAACACTAATCACATTAAACTGTATGGATGACAATGTAATACATTTTTTCACCCAAACAAAAGAACGTGGTCTTCTTCAGCAGCTATATACAGGTCCTTCTCAAAAAATTAGCATATAGTGTTAAATTTCATTATTTACCATAATGTAATGATTACAATTAAACTTTCATATATTATAGATTCATTATCCACCAACTGAAATTTGTCAGGTCTTTTATTGTTTTAATACTGATGATTTTGGCATACAACTCCTGATAACCCAAAAAACCTGTCTCAATAAATTAGCATATCAAGAAAAGGTTCTCTAAACGACCTATTACCCTAATCTTCTGAATCAACTAATTAACTCTAAACACATGCAAAAGATACCTGAGGCTTTTATAAACTCCCTGCCTGGTTCATTACTCAAAACCCCCATCATGGGTAAGACTAGCGACCTGACAGATGTCAAGAAGGCCATCATTGACACCCTCAAGCAAGAGGGTAAGGCCCAGAAAGAAATTTCTCAACAAATAGGCTGTTCCCAGAGTGCTGTATCAAGGCACCTCAATGGTAAGTCTGTTGGAAGGAAACAATGTGGCAGAAAACGCTGTACAACGAGAAGAGGAGACCGGACCCTGAGGAAGATTGTGGAGAAGGACCGATTCCAGACCCTGGGGAACCTGAGGAAGCAGTGGACTGAGTCTGGTGTGGAAACATCCAGAGCCACCGTGCACAGGCGTGTGCAGGAAATGGGCCGCATTCCCCAGGTAAAGCCACTTTTGAACCATAAACAGCGGCAGAGGCGCCTGACCTGGGCTACAGAGAAGCAGCACTGGACTGTTGCTAAGTGGTCCCAAGTACTTTTTTCTGATGAAAGCAAATTTTGCATGTCATTCGGAAATCAAGGTGCCAGAGTCTGGAGGAAGACTGGGGAGAAGGAAATGCCAAAATGCCTGAAGTCCAGTGTCAAGTACCCACAGTCAGTGATGGTGTGGGGTGCCATGTCAGCTGCTGGTGTTGGTCCACTGTGTTTCATCAAGGGCAGGGTCAATGCAGCTAGCTATCAGGAGATTTTGGAGCACTTCATGCTTCCATCGGCTGAAATGCTTTATGGAGATGAAGATTTCATTTTTCAGCACGATCTGGCACCTGCTCACAGTGCCAAAACCACTGGTAAATGGTTTACTGACCATGGTATTACTGTGCTCAATTGGCCTGCCAACTCTCCTGACCTGAACCCCATAGAGAATCTGTGGGATATTGTGAAGAGAAAGTTGAGAGACGCAAGACCCAACACTCTGGATGAGCTTAAGGCCGCTATTGAAGCATCCTGGGCCTCCATAACATCTCAGCAGTGTCACAGGCTGATTGCCTCCATGCCACGCCGCATTGAAGCAGTCATTTCTGCCAAAGGATTCCCGACCAAGTATTGAGCGCATAACTGAACATTATTATTTGTTGGTTTTTTTGTTTGTTATTAAAAAACACTTTTATTTGATTGGATGGGTGAAATATGCTAATTTATTGAGACAGGCTTTTTGGGTTATCAGGAGTTGTATGCCAAAATCATCAGTATTAAAACAATAAAAGACCTGACAAATTTCAGTTGGTGGATAATGAATCTATAATATATGAAAGTTTAATTGTAATCATTACATTATGGTAAATAATGAAATTTAACACTATATGCTAATTTTTTGAGAAGGACCTGTATTTATCAACAGACTGCAACGCGTAGAGGCTGTTTTCTGCTACTCTCCATGCTCCGACAACTGTCCCTAGGCTAAATGCAGAATGCATGTAATACAAACAGCAAAGCACAGGATGAGTCCTTAGAAGAACTGTTTGTATAATAGTTCAGAATCAGCACCAGTATCACCACTAAAGGCTTCTGATTAGTTCCGTATACTGTGTACACACAGGCCTGGATAACTGCCCTCTCCTTCCAATCACAGCTGTGCAATGGCAGGCATCAGTGTGCTGAGCCGGGCGGCGCCTGTCCTTTTATATCCTCTGACGTCATTACGAAGATGGCTACGACATTACAATGACTGGCAGGCAATCCCAGCATGTTTCTTGTCTGTGTAACAGGGGCCAGAGATGTGAGGCGGGGCTTAGAGCTTCAAATCCGAGCACCGGTTAATGCTCGCGTAGTAATGAGCACCTGGATATCACGGAGCACGCTCGCGCATCTTTTTATAAATAACTAATGGTATAAACAACAAAATCTAGTATGTAGAACATGAATTACATGTTTAACCCCACCACCACCTTGGGATTTTCAGTTTTTGTGCTTTTGTTTTTCGTTCCCCTTCTTCTCAGACCCATAACTTTTTTTTTTTTTTTTCCGTCAATATGGCCATGTGAGGGCAAGTATGCAGATACCAGACTTGTATAGGTTATCTTTTTTTTTTTTTTAAGTGGTGAAAAAAACTTGACATTTTATAAGAACAAAATTGCTTTGGCCTCCATTTTCTTTAATCTGGGGCTCGGTTAGGGTTTTTTTTTTTTTTTTTTTGCGAGCTGACGTTTTTATGGATACCATTTTGGTTAGATACCATGTTTTGATTGCCAGTTATTGTAATGTAGCAGAGGCCCAAATAATATGTAATTTTTTCATTTTAGATTTTTTTAACCATCTAATTATTTTAGATTTTGATAGATTGGACAGTAATGAATACAGCAATACTAAGTGTGTATACAGTCATGGCCAAGAGTATAGACACCCTTGCAATTCTGTCGGATAATACTCATTTTCTTCCTGAAAATGATTGCAAACACAAATTATTTGGTATTATCTTCATTTAATTTGTCTTAAATGAAAAAACACAAAAAGAATTGTCCTAAAGCCAAATTGGATATAATTCCACACCAAACATAAAAAAAGGGGGTGGACAAAAGTATTGGCACTGTTCGAAAAATCATGTGATGCTTCTCTAATTTGTGTAATGAACAGCACCTGTAACTTACCTGTGGCACCTAACAAGTGTTGGCAATAACTAAATCACACTTGCAGCCAGTTCACATGGAATAAAGTTGACACAACCTCTGTCCTGTGTCCTTGTGTGTACCACATTGAGCATGGAGAAAAGAAAGAAGACCAAGGAACTGTCTGAGGACTTGAGAAACCAAATTGTGAGGAAGCATGAGCAATCTCAAGGCTACAAGTCCATCTCCAAAGACTTGAATGTTCCTGTGTCTACCGTGCGCAGTGTCATCAAGAAGTTTAAAGCCCATGTCTCTGTGGCTAACCTCCCTAGATGTGGACGGAAAAGAAAAATTGACAAGAGATTTCAACGCAAGATTGTGCGGATGTTGGATAAAGAACCTCGACTAACATCCAAACAAGTTCAAGCTGCCCTGCAGTCCGTGGGTACAACAGTGTCAACCCGTACTATCCGTCGGCGTCTGAATGAAAATGGACTGTATGGTAGGAGACCCAGGAAGACCCCACTTCTTACCCCGAGACATAAAAAAGCCAGGCTGGAGTTTGCCAGGACTTACCTAAAAAAGCCTAAAACGTTTTGGAAGAATGTTCTCTGGTCAGATGAGACAAAAGTAGAGCTTTTTGGGCAAAGGCATCAACATAGAGTTTACAGGAGAAAAAAAGAGGCATTCAAAGAAAAGAACACGGGTCAAACATAGCGGAGGTTCCCTGATGTTTTGGGGTTGCTTTGCTGCCTCTGGCACTGGACTGCTTGACCGTGTGCATGGCATTATGAAGTCTGAAGACTACCAACAAATTTTGCAGCATAATGTAGGGTGCAGTCTGAGAAAGCTGGGGCTCCCTCAGAGGTCATGGGTCTTCCAGCAGGACAATGACCCAAAACACACTTCAAAAAGCACTAGAAAATGCTTTGAGAGAAAGCACTGGAGACTTCTAAAGTGGCCAACAATGAGTCCAGACCTGAATCCCATAGAACACCTGTGGAGAGATCTAAAAATGGCAGTTTGGAGAAGGCACCCTTCAAATATCAGGGACCTGGAGCAGTTTGCCAAAGAAGAATGGTCTAAAATTCCAGCAGAGCATTGTAAGAAACTCATTGATGGTTACCGGAAGCGGTTGGTCACAGTTATTTTGGCTAAAGGTTGTGCAACCAAGTATTAGGCTGAGGGTGCCAATACTTTTGTCTGCCCCATTTTTGGAATTTTGTGTGAAATGATCAGTGTTTTGCTTTTTGCTTCATTCTCTTTTGTGTTTTTTCATTTAAGACAAATTAAATGAAGATAATACCAAATAATTTGCGTTTGCAATCATTTTCAGGAAGAAAATGAGTATTTGACAGAATTGCAGGGGTGTCAATACTTTTTGCCACGTAGTATATTGCCGTAGTATATTGCTCAGCCACGTAGTATATTGCCCAGCCACTTTGTATATTGCCCAGCCACGTAGTATATTGCCCAGCCTCGTAGTATATTGCCCAGCCACGTAGTATATTGCACAGCCATGTAGTATATTGCCCAGTCATGTAGTATATTGCCTAGTGACGTAGTATATTGCGCAGCCACGTAGTATATTGGCCAGTCACGTAGTATATTGGCCAGTCACGTAGTATATTGGCCAGTCACGTAGTATATTGCGCAGCCACGTAGTATATTGCCCAGCCACGTAGTATATTGCCCAGTCACGTAGTATATTGCCCAGTCACGTAGTATATTGCCCAGTCACGTAGTATATTGCCCAGTCACGTAGTATATTGCCCAGTCACGTAGTATATTGCCCAGTCACGTAGTATATTGCCCAGTCACGTAGTATATTGCCCAGTCACGTAGTATATTGCCCAGTCACGTAGTATATTGCCCAGTCACGTAGTATATTGCCCAGTCACGTAGTATATCGCCCAGTGACGTAGTATATCGCACAGCGAAGTAGTATACAGCACAGAGCCACATAGTATATTGGCCAGTCACGTAGTATATTGCCCAGCTACGTAGTATATTGCCCAGCCAGGGTTGTCACAGGTGAAAAAATAAAAAATATACTCACCTTTCCGAAGGCCCCTTGTTGTCCACGGCAGCTTCCGGTCCCAGTGTTGGTATGGGCGCAGGACCTGTGATAACGTCGCGGTCACATGACCGTGACGTCATGGCAGGTCTTTCTAGCGCAGGGCCTGTGATGACGTCGCGGTCACATGACCATGACGTCATGGCAGGTCCTTCTGCCATACCATCTTTGCCACCGGAAAGTGCAGCGGAAGATGGCGGCCGGCGGGAGCGGCTCAGCGGACTACAAAGGGTGAGTATAGCAGGTTTCTTTTTTTTTTATTATTATTTTTAACATTACATTTTTTACTATTGATGCCGCATAGGCAGCGTCAATAGTAAAAAGTTGGGGACACACAGGGTTAATAGCGGCGGTAACGGAGTGCATTACCCGCGGCATAACGCGGGGTCTGTTACCGCCGCCATTAACCCTGTGTTAGCGGTGACCGGAGGGGACTATGCGGGCGACAGGCACTAACTGCGGGGAGTAAGGAGCGGCCATTTTCTTCCAGACTGTGCCCGTCGCTGATTGGTCCCAGCAGCCATGACGGGCAGCTGGCGAGGCCAATCAGCGAATGAATAACCGTGACAGAAGGACAGACAGACGGAAGTGACCCTTAGACAATTATATATGATATATTTTTTTTACTGGCTTTAATAGTCTCTTTAGGGGACTTGTAGCTCTGATCATCCGATTGTCTGTACACGTAGCAGTCCTCAAAGCCCTGTTATGTATAGCAATAAATCTATCTCCTATGAACGCCGACCATAAGCCGCAATTCATAGGGACTCACAATGACAGAGGGGGGATCTTCTGCAGGCCGTTTACAACCCACTGGCGCCCTGCAATCACGTGACCGGTGCCGATGGGCAGGTTTTGTGACGCACTTCCTCCTGGCCCGTGTTAAATGCCTCTGTCAGTGCTTGACAGCAGCGTTTAAATGGTTAAGTTGTGGGTGGATCTCTGATCTACCTGCAGCTGTTAAAGGGACATGAATGCTGATCAGATCGGCCATCAAGTGCAGGGAAATATTCCCACCTTAGTTACTAAAAAATACAACTTGTCGGCCATTGTTATTCAGTTTGTTGCAAAAAATACAATTCTCATTGTGTCCAGAAAACCCACAGACTGTCTGGGCATGCTGGGAGTTGTAGTTTTCCAGTAGATAAAGCCACACATTGTGTTACGGTACGGAAAGCACTCACATTTCACCTGAATTGTGTAAATGGGAATTTATATTTGGGGGACGTTCACACAGGATTGATGTGTTACTGATGATGGGTGGTATAGCATCTGCCATAAAAATGATCCCGATTTGTTGTTGATTTTCTACTGCACCCTATCTGTGACCGGCTGTCTGCCATCTTATATATAACACCTAACTGGTCTCTCTCACAGTGGTAGAATCAGTTACTTCACCCACCCCCCTGAGACGCACACGTTACCCACTCACATCAGTGCGGAGATTGTCACAGAAATGGGGAAGGTGTTTGATTTTGAAGCCTTGGAGATGGATAATGCCGAGTCCTTGTCACGTAAGTACAAGCAGAGGTGATGGGAGCCGGTGTCCTGCACCCGATCCTTCCCGGAGTAGTTGTCCAGTTCCATTTTACATCTATGTTCTTCTCCTCTGTACAGGAGTCCAGTCTGCTCCTCAGGGCATTGCCATGGAGAGTGCAGAGTTGACAGCCGGAGCCATAGAGGAGGACGCAGAATGGTCATGTTCTACAGAGGCAGCGCCCAGCCCAATAGAGGAGGATGGGGATGATGAGGTGTGTGCAGTCATACAAGACAATCCATTTTTTCTATTCACCACGACAGCACCCACTGAGAGAGGGGATCCACCCCTAGGAACAGGAAACCTACAGAGAGATAAAAGGGGTGCCTCCCCCCACCCCCACCCCCACCCCCTCGCTCCTCAGTTGGTTTCCTGTTCCTAGAAGGGAACCTATAGAGAAGATTCCTGGAAGATGAGAAGAGGAAAACCCGCCTGGATTGCCGCCTGTGCAGTTCTGGTTGAGCGGCAGGGGCTCCAGTGCGGGTAACAGGGTTGGGGGAATGTTCCTGCTGGCTCCCCCTCCTCTGGGACACATGAGAATTCTCTTGTATTATCAACAGTCTTCCTGCTGGGAGACTGTTTGAAGGACTACCCCGCTTTTATACAGAACTCGCAACGCCAGGAGATACGGTAGCGGTGGGAGAGCGATGTGTGATAAGATTGTGAGGCAGCGCCTACCTGCATTGATGGTCCGGTAAGAGACGCTGCTGTATAGCGCTGAGATGCAGCGTGGATGCGCACGCATGCGCGGTAAGGAGAGCACCCCGGAAGTAGATGGGTATACTTCCGGGAGCGCTGTGAAGAGGGAATGGCGTGCCTGCTGTGGACCCTATTCTATTGGAGACAGCGCGGTGGTTCCAAAGGCGGTCCTATCCGGAAGAGGATTCAACTACCCGAGACTGCAGTAACAGAAAAAAAAAAAAAAGAGAAAACGGGTTGTGCATGTGTGGGTCTATGGGCCCACCTCCTCTATATAAGTCACTCGGATATGGTGGTATGTGCACCAATATGTCTTCCCCAGAGGATAATACTGAGCGCCCACTGGAGGAGCTAATGTTACCGGCACGTGACACTAGCAAAAAGGGTAGTGGAAACTCTCTAAATTGAGTGATTCCACTGAAAAATCAGGACCAATCACAAGCCGCGACGTCATCGCAGGTCCTTCACTCGCTCATTCTTAGGAACGGAGGCTGCCGGTTACACCGCTAAGGTCCAGGGTCCGCCGGAGGGGTGAGTATACCCATATTTTTTATTTTTATTCTTTATTTTTTACATGAACATGGATCCCAGGGCCTGAAGGAAAGTTTCCTCTCCTTCAGACCCTGGGAACCATTCCAGGATACCTTCCGATATTTGTGTCCCATTGACTTGTATTGGTATCGGGTATCGGCGATATCCGATATTTTTCGGATATCGGCCGATACAATCCGATACCGATACTTTCAAATATCGGAAGGTATCGCTCAACACTAGTGAACAGGTTTCTGCAGACTTGTTCACTGTGCAAGTAGCCCAAGTGTTTTTGGTTATACAGTTAGGTCCATATATATTTGGACAGAGACAACATTTTTCTAATTTTGGTTACAGACATTACCACAATGAATTTTAAACAAAACAATTCAGATGCAGTTGAAGTTCAGACTTTCAGCTTTCATTTGAGGGTATCCACATTAAAATTGGATGAAGGGTTTAAGAGTTTCAGCTCCTTAACATGTGCCACCCTGTTTTTAAAGGGACCAAAAGTAATTGGACAATTGACTCCAGGGTTATTTCATGGACAGGTGTGGGCAATCCCTTTGTTATGTCATTCTCAATTAAGCAGATAAAAGGCCTGGAGTTGATTTGAGGTATGGTGCTTGCATTTGGAAGGTTTTGCTGTGAAGTAAACATGCAGTTAAAGGAGCTCTCCATGCAGGTGAAACAAGCCATCCTTAAGCTGCGAAAACAGAAAAAACCCATCTGAGAAATTGCTACAATATTAGGAGTGGCAAAATCTACAGTTTGGTACATCCTGAGAAAGAAAGAATGCACTGGTGAACTCATCAATGCACAAAGACCTGGGCGCCCACGGAATACAACAGAGGTGGATGATCGCAGAATAATCTCCATGGTGAAGAGAAACCCCTTCACAACAGCCAACCAAGTGAACAACACTCTCCAGGAGGTAGGCGTATCAATATCCAAATCTACCATAAAGAGAAGACTGCACAAAAGTAAATACAGAGGGTTCACTGCACGGTGCAAGCCACTCATAAGCATCAAGAATAAAAAGGCTAGACTGGACTTTGCTAAAAAACATCTAAAAAAGCCAGCACAGTTCTGGAAGAACATTCTTTGGACAGATGAAACCAAGAACAACCTCTACCAGAATGATGGAAAGAGAAAAGTATGGCGAAGGCGTGGTACAGCTCATGATCCAAAGCATACCACATCATCTGTAAAATATGGCAGAGGCAGTGTGATGGCTTGGGCATGCATGGCTGCCAGTGGCACTGGGTCACTAGTGTTTATTGATGATGTGACACAGGACAGAAGCAGCCAAATGAATTCTGAGGTATTCAGAGCCATACTGTGTGCTCAGATCCAGCCAAATGCAGCCAAACTGATTGGTCGTCATTTCATACTACAGATGGACAATGACCCAAAACATAAAGCCAAAGCAACCCAGGAGTTTATTAAAGTAAAGGAGTGGCATATTCTTGAATGGCCAAGTAAGTCACCTGATCTCAACCCAATTGAGCATGCATTTCACTTGTTAAAGACTAAACTTCAGACAGAAAGGCCCACAAACAAACAGCAACTGAAAACCACCGCAGTGGAGGCCTGGCAGAGCATCAAAAAGGAGGAAACACTGTGTCTGGTGATGTCCATGAGTTCAAGACTTCAGGCAGTCATTGCCAACAAAGGGTTTTCAACCAAGTACTAGAAATGAACATTTTATTTAAAATTATTTAATCTGTCCAATTACTTTTGGTCCCTTTAAAAACAGGGTGGCACATGTTAAGGAGCTGAAACTCCTAAACCCTTCATCCAATTTTAATGTGGATACCCTCAAATGAAAGCTGAAAGTCTGAACTTCAACTGCATCTGAATTGTTTTGCTTAAAATTCATTGTGTTAATGTCTATAACAAAAATTAGAAAAATGTTGTCTCTGTCCAAATATATATGGACCTAACTGTATATAGGAGGAGATGACATACAGGTATATAGTATATACAGAAGAGATGACATACAGGTATATACTATATACAGGAAGGGATGACACATAGGTATATACAAAATAGAGGAGGAGATGACATACAGCAGGTATATACTATTTACAGGGGAGATGACATACAGGTATATACTATATACAGGAGATGAAATACAGGTGTATACTGTATATAAGGGAGATGACAAACATGTATATACTGAGGGGAAAATGAGAGATGTGAGGTGAAAATGAGGGGTGTGAGGTGAAAATGAAAAGGTGTGAGTGCAAAATGAGAGGAGTGATCGGAAAATGACAGATGTGAGGTTGAAATGACAAGTGTTAGGCGGGAATGAGAGGAGTGAGGGGGAAAATAAGAGGAGTGAGGGGGAAAATGAGAGGTGTAAGGGAGAAAATGAGAGATGTGAGGGGGAAAATGAGAGGCGTGATGGGAAAATAAGAGAAGTGAGGTGCTATAACTAACCACAGATATTTACTATGCCCAGGCAACGCCGGGCTCTTCAGCTAGTATGTACATATAATTGAGCTTATCAACTAAATCCGGGTGGCGGTTCCTCCCATTCTCTGAAATACAACGGAGTAGGGAGGGGGGAGCACGCCCCTTTTATCCCTCTGTAGGTTTCCTGTTCCTAGGGGCGGATCCCCTCTCTCAGTGGGTGCTGTTGTGGGCTCTATAAAAGAGCATTACCGGTAAGTAATCCATTTTTCTTTATCGCCTCTCATTGGGGGACACAGGAACCATGGGTGTATGCTGCTGCCACTAGGAGGCTGACACTATGCAAATAAAAAAGTTAGCTCCTCCTCTGCAGTGTACACCCCACCGACTGGCATTAAACTCTTCAGTTTAGCTTAGTGTCAGTAGGAGGTGGACACGGGTCTTTCTTTAGACCCTTATCTACCTCAATGTGCGTCGTTTCTTTTCAGGTTTTTTCCGGATGGGATACAGGGTGAACAGTCACACCTGTAGCCCCTCAAGCGGACTATGAGTACGGCGTGTACTGCCACCCCGTATCCTCATAGATCCCTCAGCAGGACCAAGAGCCTGGCACACAAGCGTGCTCAGAAGTCCGGTCCTGGCCCGTCCCCCACCCACTCGCCCACCAGAGCCTGTCGGTCGGAGGAGACGAGGACGTCCATCAGCAGCTCCTATGGATGTCTGATACCTTCTCAAGGTTAGTAGCAGACGACGGGGGATTTTACTAGGTAAGTATTTCACGGGGCCTGCTTGCGGCACACTCCTGCCTGCAGTTTTTCCTTCAGCGGTCGCTGGCTCCTAATTTAGGCCCCGGCCTTTCCCGGGGCCTACTTGCGGCGTACCAGCTGCCCTCAGCGTTCCCCCCTCAGCGTTCTATGCGGCGGCCTCTCCGGCGGCGCTCACCTCCACAGCCAGCTGGGGCCTATTCCGCCGATTCTTCTCCGGCGGCAGCGCTCCCTCCCTTATATGCGGCGGCTGCCGCGCCGCTCTGCCTGGCAGCGTCTGCGCCGCGGGGATCTTCCCTCCGGTCACTGGCTCCAAATTTAGGCCCCGGCTTTTCCGGGGCCTACTCCGGCGACTCTTCTCCGGCGGCAGCGCTCTCTTTCTTTCATGCGGCGGCCTCAGCGCCGCTCTGCCGGGCAGTGTCTTCGCCGCTCTGCCGGGCAGTGTCTGCGCCGCGGGGGTTCTTCTCAGCGGGCACCGGCTTCTAATTTAGGCCCCGGCTTTTCCGGGGCCTACTTCCGGTGCCGCGCTCCGCCCACTTCCTCCTTCATCGGGCGGGCTTTTTCCCGCCCGACATACTGTGCCTGCTCATCGGCGCCCCCCTGTCTGGCTCCGCCCCCTTCCTCCAGGGACAGAGTCTGTGTGTGCTCACCGCTTCTTAGCTGCAGGAGCTCACGCAGCGCGCCCCACACCTTCGCCACTGCATCCTCCGTGGGCACAAAATCTGCACAGAATCCAGCACCTCAGGGCAGGAGTTCTCCTCCGGCAAGTGGGACATCTTCCAGGACGGGTCCGTGAGTAGCTGCACTGCAGACTGACACCCCCCTCTGCCCCACTGTCCCCTAACCCACTGGCATCTTCAGAGGACCTCTCAAAATGTCTACCTCTAAAGGGGGCCGCTCTCGCCCCCCTACTTCTTCTTCTGCCTTAGTCACGTACTTTGCTTGTTCGTCCTGTAACAGCAAACTTCCCTCAGGTCAGTCCTCCCCGCTGTGTCAGTCCTGCAGCAACCCGATTGTTCCCACCGCCCAGGATCCCCCGGCTGTTCCGCCCGAGAGTGATCCCCCCCATCCCAGGATGGGCCGCCTCTCTGTCACAATCGGTGGCCGATTTAACACGGGTATCTCAAACCCTGGTGTCCGCGCTGGATCGGTTACCCCTGCAGACCCCGGCCGTAGCCAGCGGGTCACAGGAACCGCCGCCAGAGCTCTCCTTGATAAGCCACAAAAGGTCCAGACAGGAACGTCGGTCTGAGTCCTCTTCGCGCTCCATCTCGCCGCTCGGCCCTCCCCCGCGGTTGGTGTCCCACCGATCCTCCTCCCCTGAGTCAGGCGAGGCATTATCTGATGCGCCTTCGGAGGATACTTCGGAGCTGGATCCTATCCAAATCGCCACCATGAGTGAGACAGTCCAGAACCTCATTGGGGCAATAAACCAAACATGTGGCATCAAGGATCCCTCTACGGAACCCGCAGATCAGGCGGTTTCGTTTAGACGGGCCAAACCACCTTCAAAATTTTTCGCTCCTCATCCTGAATTTGAGGAAATCGTGTCCAGAGAGAGAGAGAACCCCACTAGGCGTTTTCAGAGGGGAAAACGCCTGGGTGTGTTATATCCTTTTCCTCCAGAACTTACCGCCAATTGGACGGCCTCTCCCTCGGTGGACCCCCCTGTTTCCAGGCTGTCCACCAACACGGTGCTTCCTCTGTCCGGCGGAGCATCTCTGAAGGATTCTAACGATAGAGTTATAGAATCCTTCGCGAAATCTGCTTTTGAAGCGGCTTCAGCGGCTCTATGTCCAGCTTTTGCGTCCACTTGGGCTTCAAAATCCATCTCAAAATGGGCCAAGGATCTTCGGCGAGGTATCCTGGATGGGGCGCCTCCCGCGCAATTAGCGGAACTTGCCAACCAGATTTCCCACGCTGGTGAATACCTGGTTTCCGCCTCCCTGGATGTCGCGTCTTGTGCGGCTCAAGCTTCCAGCAATGCCGTTGCCATCCGCCGGACCGTTTGGCTCAAGGCCTGGCAGGCGGACTTGTCATCCAAAAAGTCCCTCACTAGTCTGCCCTTCCAGGGCTCTCGCCTCTTTGGTTCCCAGCTGGACCAAATAATTAAGGACGCCACCGGGGGTACAAGTTCTCTTCTCCCCCAGGCCAAGCCTCGTCGCCCTCCTCCTAGACGACAGTTTCGTTCTTTTCGGCCTTTTCGTCGCTTCGCTGCGTCAAACTCCTTTTCCCAGCAGCAACAGAGGCCACAGGCACGTCAAGAGAAGAAGGCGGTGTCCTTTAGGCCCACTCCGTCCTGGCGTCCTCGTTTCTCCCAGGGTAGATCCTCCAGGCCCAGGACTGGAAGATCCACCTCGGCATGACTCTCGGCAAGAGTCCAGCCCAACTCCCAGATTGGGTGGCCGTCTTCTCCTTTTCAGGGACGTCTGGATTTCCGCAGTAGAGGATGCATGGATCAGGGAAGTTGTATCCTCGGGATACAAAATAGAATTCGCTTCCCGACCTCGGGATCGTTTCTTCCAATCCCGTCCTCCAAGAGACCCCGCTCTAGTTCCGGGCTTCTTCTCAGCCATCGCTTCTCTGCTCAAATCCGGGGTAATCGTTCCCGTCCCAGAAAAAGAACGCTTCACGGGTTTCTACTCGAATCTTTTTGTGGTACCGAAAAAAGACGGCAAAGTTCGCCCCATTCTGGACCTCAAATTGCTGAACAGGAGAGTTCGCCTGAGACACTTCAGGATGGAATCCCTTCGTTCAGTAATTGCTTCCATGGAGGCTCAGGAGTTTCTATGCTCAATAGATATCCAGGACGCCTACCTCCATGTCCCGATATTTCCCAGACATCACCGTTTCCTGCGCTTCGCAGTGCAACGAGATCATTTTCAGTTCGTCGCTTTGCCGTTCGGTCTTGCAACCGCGCCAAGAGTGTTCACAAAGATCATGGCGGCGCTGATGGCCATCTTGAGAGTCAGAGGCTTAGTCCTATTTCCATATCTCGACGACATCCTCATCAAGGCTCCGTCCTTCGCTCAGGCCCACGAAAGCCTGTCCATTGTTCTCGACACCTTAGCCCGTTTCGGGTGGCTGGTAAACCGGAAGAAGTCCTGCCTTATTCCTTCTCAGCGCATCATCTTTCTGGGCATGCTTTTCGATACTCGTCAGAGCAGAGTCTTCCTTCCCACAGACAAGAGATCCACTCTTTGTCGGGCCATACGCTTGCTCCAGGGTCCTCGACCTCCCTCCCTCCGTACGGCCATGAAGGTTCTGGAGAGGATGGTAGCTACATTGGAAGCGATTCCCTTCGCCCAATTCCATTCACGACCCCTTCAGCAAGCCATTCTGTCTCAGTGGGACAGGTCGGTCTTCTCCCTGGATCGACCGATCAAACTCTCCTTTCGGGTCAGGCGGTCTCTCAACTGGTGGCTGACGTCACCTCTCATCTCCCAGGGCAGGTCCTTCCTTCCGGTTCACTGGCAGGTGGTGACAACGGACGCCAGCCTGCTCGGCTGGGGTGCGGTTTTTCGCCACCTGACGGTCCAGGGCCGCTGGTCGCTGCGGGAGTCATCTCTGCCGATCAACGTCCTCGAAATTCGGGCCATCTTCCTGTCCCTCCGCCACTGGGAAAGGATCCTCAGGGGCCTTCCAGTCCGGATCCAGACGGACAACGCCACGGCTGTGGCATATGTCAACCATCAGGGGGGGACTCGGAGCTCCTTGGCCCTTGCCGAGGTATCCAAGATCCTCCTTTGGGCAGAGGCAATGGTTCCGGTGATATCCGCGGTGCATATCCCCGGCGTGGAAAACTGGGCCGCCGACTTCCTCAGCCGCGAGGGCCTCGCGGCAGGGGAATGGTCCTTGCATCCGGAGGTCTTCCATCAGATTTGTCTTCGATGGGGAACTCCGGATGTGGATCTCACGGCGTCCCGAGTCAACAGGAAGGTTCCGCAGTTCGTCTCCAGGTCCCGCGATCCTCTCGCAGTGGGCGTCGATGCTCTGGCCATTCCTTGGTCACAGTTCGAGCTGCCCTACCTGTTCCCACCCCTTCCATTACTTCCCAAACTGTTGAAGAAGATCAAAGCGGAAGGGGTGCCGGTCATCCTGATCGCCCCGGATTGGCCCAGGAGAGCTTGGTTCGCGGAGCTCGTCAACCTTCTCGCGGATGCTCCCTGGCGCCTTCCAGACAGGCCCGATCTGCTGTCCCAGGGTCCGATCTGCCACCCGAATTCTCGGTCGCTCAGTTTAACGGCGTGGCTGTTGAGACCGCGGTTCTGAGAGCGTCCGGCCTTTCGGACCGGGTGATTCACACCATGATTCAGGCTCGGAAGCCTTCGTCTTCCAGGATCTACTACCGCACCTGGAAGGCCTACTTCCGGTGGTGCGAGTCCAACCGCGTTCCGCCTATGGTTTTTTCCCTGCCTTCTCTTTTGGCCTTCCTTCAGGCAGGACTGGATTCGGGCCTGGCTCTTAGTTCCCTGAAGGGTCAGGTCTCTGCGCTTTCCATCCTCTTTCAGAAGACCTTGGCCTCTCGGCCACAGGTTAAGACCTTCTTTCAGGGGGTAGCCCACGCCGTCCCGCCGTACAGGGCCCCTGTGGAGGCATGGGACCTAAACCTGGTACTGGACGTTCTGAAGGTTTCTCCCTTTGAACCTCTTAGGGAGATTCCTCTATCAGTTTTATCATGGAAGGTAGCCTTTCTTGTGGCCATCACGTCCATTCGCCGCGTTTCCGAGCTGGCGGCCCTGTCTTGCCGTCCTCCGTTTTTGGTCATTCACCAGGACAAGGTGGTCTTCCGGCCCCCACCTTCTTTTCTTCCTAAGGTGGTTTCCACCTTCCACCTCAACGAGGACATCGTTCTACCTTCCTTTTGTCCAGCTCCGACTCATCCTCTGGAGCGATCATTGAACAAGCTGGATCTTGTCAGGGCTGTGAGGATCTATCTGGACAGAACGTCCACTTTCCGGAAGACGGATTCCTTTTTCGTCATTCCTGATGGCACGCGCAGAGGCCATCCGGCTTCTAAAGCGACTATTGCTCGATAGATCAGAATGGCAATCTTGGAGGCTTACCGGGTCAAGAACAGAGTGCCCCCTCCTGGGATTAAGGCTCACTCTACCCGGGCAGTCGGCGCCTCCTGGGCGGTGCACCACAGGGCTTCCGCCCTACAGCTGTGCAAAGCGGCAACTTGGTCTTCCATCCACACGTTCGCCAAATTTTACAAGGTCCATACCTACGCATCGGCGGACGCCAGCCTAGGCAGAAGGATCCTGCAGGCGGCAGTGGTGAGTCCTCTGACCTGATGGAAGTCTGTTTTTCCCGCCCTTGGGACTGCTTTGGGACGTCCCATGGTTCCTGTGTCCCCCAATGAGAGGCGATAAAGAAAACAGGATTTTCTCTATCGCCTTTCATTGGGGGACACAGAAACCATGGGTGTATGCTGCTGCCACTAGGAGGCTGACACTATGCAAATAAAAAAGTTAGCTCCTCCTCTGCAGTGTACACCCTACCGACAGGAAGTAGGATATTCAGTTTAGCTTAGTGTCAGTAGGAGGTGGACACGGGTCTTTCATTAGACCCTTATCTACCTCAATGTGCGTCGTTTCTTTTCAGGTTTTTCCGGAGGGATACAGGGTGAACAGTCACACCTGTAGTCCCACAGTGTGGACTATGAGTACGGCGTGTACTGCCACCCTGTATCCTCATAGATCCCTCACCAGGACCAAGATCCTAGCACACAAGCGTGCTTAGAAGTCCGGTCCTGGCTCCGTCCCCCACCCACTCGCCCACCAGAGCCTGTCGGTTGCGGAGACGAGGACGTCCATCAGCTCCCTGGACGTCTCATTCCTCTTCAGGTTAGTAACGACGTGGGATATTTAAGGTGAGTATTTTCCCCATTCCCATCCCACCCCATACAGATCTTCTAAGGGGGGATCCCACTGGTCGTCGCCCGTTTGCACGGGCAGCTGAACGCAGTTGCAGGGGCCGTTTTATCCGCGCGCACGGGCCGAGATCCCTTTACCGCACGGCGGCCGTGTTTTTCTGTCTGCCGCGCCGCTTCCATAGCTGCGGCCGTTCTGCCTCCTGTTCTGGCCCCTGCGACCGTACGATTCCGGCCGCCCTTAGCGCCATCTGTGCCAGCGCGGCGGCTCCCCTGCCATCTGTGCCAGCGCGGCGGCGTTTGCAGGCCGCCGCGCCGCTTCTGGCCCCCTGCGACCGTACGATTCCGGCCGCCCTTAGCGCCATCTGTGCCAGCGCGGCGGCTCCCCTGCCATCTGTGCCAGCGCGGCGGCGTTTGCAGGCCGCCGCGCCGCTTCTGGCCCCCTGCGACCGTACGATTCCGGCCGCCCTTAGCGCCATCTGTGCCAGCGTGGCGGCTCCCCTGCCATCTTTGCCAGCGCGGCGGCATTTGCAGGCCGCCTCGCCGCTTCGGGCCCCTGCAGCCACGCTTCTCCGGCCGCTCTCTGCGGCCGCGATGCCTTTGTCCCAGGCTGCCCCGCCGCTTCATACCCGCGGCGCCGCGGTCTTGCACAGGTGGATGCCGGCCTCTAATTTAGGCCCCGGCTTCCCCCGGGGCCTACTTCCGGCCGCGACTCCGCCACTTCCTCCTTACATCAGGCGGGCTTTTCTCCCGCCCGACTGGTTCAAGTCGGTGAGCTCCGCCCACCAGCGCCATCCTGGCGGTTAGCCCCGCCCACTTTCTCCTGCGCCCCTGAAGTGGTTTTTCGGCACCAGGACCGCTTTGCGCTGGCTCCTCAAAGCGCATAGCCTGGCGTCCTCATCCCTTGCGGCTCAGCATTGCAGCCGGTCCTGGACAGAAGCGTGTCCCAGAAGTCTGCTCTGTCTGCCTGCACCCCTGCGTTAAGGACCATCCACATCATGAGGTGCAGCTTTCCATCCATCACCTGTCGTGAGTACTAACCTTCTGGCTTCTTCATCGCCATGTCTAATCTTAAGGGAAATCGCTTTTGTTCTCCCTCTTCTGCCTTAGTCTAACACTTTGCGTGTTCGCCTTATGCCCACCGCAGCGTCTGCCGTGAGTAGCTCTGCACCGCAGACTGATACTCTTCCCTTCTGAATTTTTCCATCCACATTATGCTCACCGCCCAGGACCCCCCTCCCTCTCGCCACTCTATCAGTAGCGGATCTCACACGGGTGTCCCAGACCCTTGTGTCCGTGCTAGATCGGTTGCCCCTGCAGACTTCCGTAGTAGCCAGCGGGTCGCAAGAAGCTCCGTCCGAGACTTCTAATACAGGCCGCGAAAGATCCAGACAGGAACGCTGGTCTGAGTTCTCTTCTCGGTCCACTTCGCCCCACGGTCCTTCTCTGTGGTCGACTTCCCCCTGGCCTTTTCTCCCCGGAGTCAGGCGAGGTTTTCTCTGATGCGCCTTCGGAGGATAATTTGGGGCCGGGTTCGAACCAAATCGCTAACATGAGGGATATGGTTCTAAGCCTCATTGGAGCGACCAATCAGACTTGTGGCATCAAAGATTCCTCTACGAAACCCGCAGATCAGGCGGTTTCGTTTAGACGGTCTAAACTACCTCCCAAGGTATTGGCTCCTCATCCTGAATTCGAGGAGCTTCTGGCCAGAGAAAGAGCGAATTCGACCAGACGTTCTCAATGAGACAAGCGTCTTGGAGTCTCATAATCTCTTTCCTCCGGATCTCATTGCCAACCGGATTGAGGCGTTAGAGAACGACCTCTCCCCCTGTGGATCCGTCGGCTGCTAGACTTGCCACCAACACAGTCCTTATGCTGTCCGGTGGGGCGGCTCTGAAAGATTCCATCGATTGGATCATGGAATCCTTCGTGAAGTCGGCTTTCGAAACTTGCCGCATCATCCCAATGCCCGACTTTGGCTTCCACTTGGGTTTCAAAGTCTGTATCTGAGGGGCTAAACAACTCCGTTGGGGCATTCAAACTGGAGCTCCATCAGGCCGGCTGGCGGAACTTGCCACCCAGATTACTCACGCAGGGGAATAATTGGTTCCCTGGACGTCGCGTCTTCTGCCGCACAGGCGCCCAGTGATGTTGTTGCCAGCCGTCGCACTGTTTGGCTCAAGAGTCATCAAAGAAGTCCCTTACGAGCCTGTCTTTTCAAGGTTCACGTCCTTTCGGTTCCAAGCTGGACCAAATTATTAAGGACGCCACTGGCGGCACCAGTCCCCTTCTCCAGACCTCGCCCACTTCCCCTTAGACGGCTACTTCGGTCTTTTCGACCTTTTTCGTAGTTTCGCGGCATCAGATTCCTCTTCGCAACAGCAGAGGCCACAGGCACGTTAAGAGAAGAAGGTATTCTTCGTCTCACTCTTTCCTGGCGTGCCCGCTACTCCTAAGGCGGATTATCCAGGTCCAGGACTGGAAGTTCCACCTAGGCATGACCCACGACTAGACCCCAGCCCGTTTCTCAGGCTGGGCAACCATCTCCTGTTCCTCAGGGACGTCTGGGTCTCCTCAGTAGAGGACGCATGGGCCAGGGCACTTGTTCCCTCTAGAGACAAAATCTTCATTTCACGGTCCTGGGATCGTTTTCTTCAAATCCCAACCTCCAGGAGACCCTGCTCTAGTCCCGGGTTTCTTTACTGCCATTGTTTCCCTCCTTAAATCCGGGGTAATCGTTCCCGTCCCAGAACTGGAACGGTTCAACGGTTCACAGGCTTCTCTTCGAATCCTTTTGTACTGACAGAGGACGACAAGGTTCGTCCCAGTCCGGATCTCAATCTGCTGAACAGGAAGTTTCGTCGGAGACACTTCAGGATGATATTCCCTCGTTCAGTAATCGCTTCCATGGAGGCTCAGGAATTTCGGTTTCAGGCTCCCGAAAGTCTATCCATCTTTCCCAACATTCTAGCCGTTGCGGGTGGCTCGTCAACAGGAAGAAGTTCCATCTTGTTCAGCACCTCGTATCTCCGGGCATGTTCTCCGATACTTGTCGGACCAGAGTCTTCCTTCCCGAAGACAGGATATCCCTCCTTTGTCAGGAAGTTCGCTTGCTCCAGGGTTTTCGGCTCCCCTCCTTTCCGACGGGCCTTGAAGGCCCTAAGGAGGTTGGTTGCAACATCGGAAGCAATTTTCCCTTCGCCCGTTTCATTCAAGACTTCTTCGGCAGGCTATTCTATCACAGGGGACAGGTCTGTCTTTTCTCTGCATCGTCCGATCCGGCTTTCTCCCGGGTCAAACTGTTCCTCGACTGGTGGCCGAGGTCACTTCTCTTATCCCAGAGTAGATCCTTCACAGCCTTCCTTCCAGTTCCCTGGCAGGTGGTGACGACGGACGCCAGGCCGCTCGGCGGAGGCGCGGGGCTTTGTTTCCTGTTCTTTCAGGGTTGTTGGTCGGCGCAGGAGTCCTCTTGGCCGATCAATGTCCTCGAGTTCCGGATCATCTTTCTGTCTTTCCTTCACTGGGTAAGGATTCTCAGCAGCCTGCCAATTCGAATCCAGACAGACAATGACACAGCAGTGGAATATGTCTACCACCAGAGGTGGACTCGGCGTTCCCTGGCCTCGGCCGAGATTCCAGGATCCTCCTTTGGACAGAGGCAACGGTCCTGGTGAGCTCCGCAGTGCATGTCCCCGGCATGGACTTTTAGGCCGCCGACTTCCTCGGCCGCGAGGGCCTCGTGGCGGGGGAAGGGTTCTTCAGGAGGTTTCCTATCGGATTGCCCTTCAATGGGGGACTCCAGAGGTGGACCTCATGGCGTCCTGATTGAACAGGAAGGCCCCTCGGGTCGGCCCAGGGTCCCGTGATCCTCTCACAGTGGTGTTGTCACTCTGGCCTTTCCTTGGTCGCAGTTCGTGCTCCCCTATCGGTTCCCACGCCTTCCCTTGCTTTTCCAAGCTGTCGAAAAAGATCAAGGCGGGATGGGTGCCGGTCATTCTGATCGTTCTGGATTGGCACAGGAGGTCTTGGTCTGCAGACATCGTCAATCTTCTCGCGGACACCCCTGGTGCCTTCCAAACGGACCCGATATGCTGTCTCAGGGTCCGATCTGCCACCCGAATTATCGGTCGCTCAGTTTAACGGTGTGGCTGTGGACTCCACAGCTCTAAGAGCGTCTGGCCTTTCGGCCCAGATGAGCCACTCTATAATTCAGGCTGGGAAGCCTTCGTCTTCTTGCAGGATTTACTATCCTACCTGGAGGGCATACTTTCGTTGATGCGAGTCCAACCGCTTTTCTCCTATGTCCTTTTTCCCTGCCTTCCATTTGGTTTTCCCTCAGGCAGGACTGGATTCGGGCTTCGCTCTCAGTTCCCTAAAGGGCCAGGTTTCTGCGCTCTTCTTCCCTTTTAAGAAGGCGTTATCTTCTCAGCCACAGGTTACGACCTTCCTTCACGGAGTAGCCCACACTGTCCCTTCGTACAGGGCCTCTGTGGATTCATGGGATTTAAAGGTTGTGTTGGTTGTTCTTAGGGGTTCCCCCTTTGAGCCTCTCAGGGAGTTTTCCCTGTCAGTTCTATCTCGGAAGGTGGCCTTTCTCAGGTGCATCTCTTCGATCCGCCGTGTTTTCGAGGTGGCGGCCATTTCTTGCCGACCTCCTTTCTTGATTCTCCACCAGGACAGGGTGGTCCCAGGCCTCCGCCTTCTTTCCTTCCTTCCTTCTTTTCTTGGGGTGGTTTTCATCTTTCCACCTCAACGAGGACATCGTTCTACCTTTCCTTTGTCCAGCTCCGACTCATCCTCTGGAGTGATCGTTGAACAGGCTGGGCCTCGTCAGGGCAGTGAGGATCTCCCTGGCTAGCACAGCCGCTTTCCGAAAGATGGATTCTCTTTTCGCCATCCCTGATGGCGTGCGTAGAGGCCTGCCGGTTTCCAAGGCGACTATTGCTCACTCTATCAGAACGGCAACTTTCGAAGCTTACCGGGTCAAGAACAAGAGTGCCTCCTCCTGAGATAAAGCTCACTCTACCCGGGCAGTCGGCGCTTCCAGTGCGGTACGTCACGGGGCTTTTGCCGACGGCTTTGCAAAGCGGCAACCTGGTCTTCCATCCACACGTTTCGCCGAACTACGGCGGACTCCAGCCTGGGCAGAGGATCCTGCAGGCAGCAGTGGTGAGTCCTCGGACCTGATGGAAGTCTGTTTTTCCCACCCCAGGGACTGCTTTGGGACGTCCCATGGTTCCTGTGTCCCCCAATGAAAGGCGATAGAGAAAACAGGATTTTTGGTTGCTTACCGTAAAATCTGTTTCTCGGAGCCTTCATTGGGGGACACAGCACCCTCCCAAGTTAACAGCTCTGTTTACTGTATACGTTTGAGTTCTTTGAACACTCTGAGTGTTTGAAACTGTTAATCTATGGAGCGCCGTGGAATTTGTTGGCGCTATATAAAGTTTATTATTATTATATTATTCTTTCTCTTTTACATGTTGCTTCTCCTACTGCTTTCTCACTAACTGAATATCCTACTTCCTGTCGGTAGGGTGTACACTGCAGAGGAGGAGCTAACTTTTTTATTTGCATAGTGTCAGCCTCCTAGTGGCAGCAGCATACACCCATGGTTCCTGTGTCCCCCAATGAAGGCTCCGAGAAACAGATTTTACGGTAAGCAACCAAAAATCCTGTTTTTGGTTGCTTACCGTAAAATCTGTTTCTTGAAGCCTCCATTGGGGGACACAGCTCCCTCCCAATGTTTTTTGTTATATGTTCTCTGACTGTTCTCACGTTTACAGTTCTCAAGTTTGTGGTTATGGTTTTTCAACCTTGTTCTTTCTCCTACTGCTTTCTCACTAACTGAAGAGTTTAATGCCAGTCGGTGGGGTGTACACTGCAGAGGAGGAGCTAACTTTTTTATTTGCATAGTGTCAGCCTCCTAGTGGCAGCAGCATACACCCATGGTTCCTGTGTCCCCCAATGGAGGCTTCAAGAAACAGATTTTACGGTAAGCAACCAAAAATCCTGTTTTTTCCCCTATTCCCATGCAACCCTTTTAAAGTTATAAAGCAGCGCCTGATGGGACTCCTATGTATTTGGCTTGAACTAATCTTCACCTTTGCACTGTATTTTACAGTTTGGACCCATGACTATCGAAATTAAAACAGTCAAAAGCAAAACCCAGGAAGAAGCGGAGCGAGTACCACGAGCTCCAAGCTTAAAGGAAATTCAATCAGTGGATCCACTGCAACAAGGACAGGCCCTGAAGGCAGCCGGCAAGAGGAGGAAGAAGCTGCAGAAGAGAGCAAGTGAGTCTCCAGTCAGAACTGTAACAGCGTCAGGTAGTCCCTGTATAGATGGAGGAGATGAGTGCTGCCGATCACACAACCGGAGATCCACATTATTTATATTCACAGGTTGTGACAGAATTGGGTCAATGCAAACCTGACATTTTTTATTTTTTTTTTGTTCTTGCAGATAAAATTGCCACCAAGTTGTCAGACACATTAACACAAGCAATGAATTTTTGATTTGATGACGAGTGAAACCCAAGTTGTCTAGAAGTCTCCCGGCCGGATCTGCCGTATGTTGTCGTCCTAAGACTATATGTGGTCTGTAACCTGTTGTGCGACAATGAGAAGATATTTATGCTAATTAAAACATTTGTATTGGATGAATTGCTGTTTTTTTCTGTGTACGTGTACAGTAGGTTTATGGGGGTCCGCAGACTGTCCTAAAATGACATCAGGTTGAAGCTACCAGACCATCTACTGGCAGAGGTCACCTCCCCTATTAACCCCTTAATGTCCAATGACAGATATATGACATTGGACCCCTCCCCCTGTTTAATCTGGAGCATTTGTTGGTTGCATTAACCCCTTCATGACCCAGCCTATTTTGACCTAAATGACCTGGCCATTTTTTGCAATTCTGACCAGTGTCCTTTATGAGGTAATAACTCGGGAACGCTTCAACGGATCGTAACGGTTCTGAGATTGTTATTTCGTGACACATTGAGCTTCATATTAGTGGTAAATTTAGGTCGATAATTTTTTGCGTTTATTTGTGAAAAAACGGAAATTTGACAAAAATTTAGCAATTTTCAAATTTTGAATTTTTATTCTGTTAAACCAGAGAGTTATGTGACACAAAATAGTTAATAAATAACATTACCCACCTGTCTACTTTACATCAGCACAATTTTGGAAACAAAAGTTTTTTTTGCTAGGAAGTTATAAGCGTTAAAATTTGACCAGCGATTTCTCATTTTTACAACAAAATTTACAAAACCATTTTTTTTAGGGACCACCTCACATTTGAAGTCGGTTTGAGGGGTCTATATCAGAGGTCCCCAACTCCAGTCCTCAAGGCCCACCAACAGGTCATGTTTTCAGGATTTCCTTTGCATTGCACAGGTGATGCAATTATTACCTGGGCAAGACTAAGGAAATCCTGAAAACATGACATGTTGGTGGGCCTTGAGGACTGGAGTTGGGGACCCCTGGTCTATATGGCTGAAAAAAAGTGACACCATTCTAAAAATTGCACCCCTCACGGTGCTCAAGACCACATTCAAGAAGTTTATTAACCCTTCAGGTGCTTCACAGCAGCAGAAGCAACATGGAAGGAAAAAATGAACATTTAACTTTTAGTCACAAAAATGAACTTTTAGCAACAATGTTTTTATTTTCCCAAGAGTAAAAGGAGAAACTGGACCCTGAAAGTTGTACAATTTGTCCTGAGTACGCCGATACTCCATATGTGTGGGGGGAATCACTGTTTGGGTGCACGACAGGGCCCGGAAGGGAAGGAGCGCCATTTGACTTTTTGAATGAAAAATTGGCTCCAATCTTTAGCGTACACCATGTTGCGTTTGAAGAGCCCCTGTGTGCTTAAAGATTGGAGCTTCCCCACAGGTGACCCCATTTTGGAAACTTGACCCCCCAAGGAGCTATCCAGATGCATAGTGAGCACTTTGAATCCGCAGGTGCTTCACAAATTGATCCGTAAAAATGAAAAAGTACTTTTTTCACAAAAAATTTATTTTAGCCCCATTTTTTTCATTTTCACATGGGCTACAGGATAAAATGGATCTTAAAATTTGTTGGGCAATTTCTCCTGAGTACACCGATACCTCATATGTTGCAGTAAACCATTGTTTGGGCACAGAAGGGAAGGAGCGCCATTTGACTCTTTGAATGAAAAATTAGCTCCAATTGTTAGCAGACACCATGTCGCGTTTGGAGAGCCCCTGTGTGCCTAAACATTGGAGCTCCCCCACAAGTGACACCATTTTGGAAACTAAACCCCCCCAAGGAACTTATCTAGATGTGTGTTGAGCACTTTGAACCCCCAAGTGCTTCACAGAAGTTTATAACTCAAAACAATGAAAATAAATTTTTTTCACACACAAACAATTTTTTAGCGCCCATTTTTTTATTTTCCAAGGGTAACAGGAGAAATTAGACCCCCAAAGTTGTACAATTTTTCCTGAGTACGCTGATACCCCATATGTTTGGGTAAACCACTGTTTAGGGAGGGAGCACCATTTGACTTTTTGAATTCAAGATTGGCTGGAATCAATGGTGGCGCCATGTCGAGATTTGAGTCCCCCTGATGTGCCTAAACAGTGGAAACCCCTCAATTCTAACTCCAACACTAACCCCAACACACCCCTAACCCTAATCCCAACTCTAACCATAACCGTCATCACAACTCTAAAGGTACCTTCACACTAAACGACGCTGCAGCGATCCAGACAACGATCCGGATCGCTGCAGCGTCGCTGTTTGGTCGCTGGAGAGCTGTCACACAGACCGTTCTCCAGCGACCAACGATGCCGGTAACCAGGGTAAACAGCGGGTTACTAAGCGCAGGGCCGCGCTTAGTAACCCGATGTTTACCCTGGTTACCATCCTAAAAGTAAAAAAAACAAACGCTACATACTTACCTACCGCTGTCTGTCCCCGGCCGCTGTGCTTTCCGGCCGCTGTGCTCACAGCCAGAGCAGAGAAGCAAAGCGCCGGGGATAGACAGCGGTAGGTAAGTATGTAGCGTTTGTTTTTTTTACTTTTAGAATGGTAACCAGGGTAAACATCGGGTTACTAAGCGCGGCCCCGCGCTTAGTAACCCGATGTTTACCCTGGTTACCAGCGAAGACATCGCTGAATCGGTGTCACACACGCCGATTCAGCAATGTCAGCGGGAGAGCCAGCGACCAAAGAAAGGTCTGGCCCTCTAGCCCCGACCAACGACATCACAGCAGGATTCTGATCGCTGCTGCGTGTCAAACTAAACGATATCGCTAGCGAGGACGCTGCAATGTCACGGATTGCTATCGATATCGTTTAGTGTGAAGGTACCTTAACCCCAACACACCCCCAACCCTAACCATAGCCCTAACCACAAAAAAACGCAGTGTTTTACTTGCGGATTTACCGCAGATTTCCAGTGTTTTTTGTGCGGATTTCACCTGCGGATTCCTATTGAGAAATAGGTTTAAAACACTGCGGAATCCGCACCAAAAATTGACATGCTGCAGAAAATACAACGCAGCGTTTCCCTGCGGTATTTTCCGCACCATGGGCACAGCGGATTTGGTTTTCCATAGGTTTACATGGTACTGTAAACGTGATGGAAAACTACCACAAATCCGCAGCGGCCAATCCTCACCGTGTGCACATAGTCTAATTCTAACCCTAAGGCCGGAGTCACACTAGACCATAATATGGCCGAGTGCAATGCGATAAAAAATTGCATAGCACTCGGCTCAATGTTTATCTATGGGGCAGCTCCTATTATCTGTTGTTTTCTCGGCCGTTTTCAGGATCCGAGTGAAATCGCAGCATTCTGCGATTGTCAGCGTATCTCGGCCGAGAATCGCCAATGAAAGTCTATAGGGGTGAGAAAAAAATCGGATTACACAGGGACCATCAGTGTGACTTGTGAGAAATACAGTGTTCTATAGAAAAGCCGGCAATTCAGTGCAGTGTACAGTAAAATAACACTGACATGTTATGTTTGAATAGAACAAATAAAAGGAAGTCCATCAGCAGCTCCTATGGACGTCTGATACCTTCTCAAGGTTAGTACAGACGATGGGGGATTTTACTAGGTGAGTATTTCTAAAGGGGTTCCCAGGACTCAGCGCGGGTCATCGCTGCATTTGCAGCACTTTCCCCGTTCCCTGCGCGGTGGCTACCTTTCCATGCCCCACTGCGTTCCTCCAGCGGTCGCCGTTCTTCCTTCAGGCCCCGGCCTCCCGGGGCCTGCTTGCGGCACACTCCTGCCTGCAGTTTTTCCTTCAGCGGTCGCTGGCTCCTAATTTGGGCCCCGGCCTTTCCCGGGGCCTACTTGCGGCGTACCAGCTGCCCTCAGCGTTCCCCCCTCAGCGTTCTATGCGGCGGCCTCTCCGGCGGCGCTCACCTCCACAGCCAGCTGGGGCCTACTCCGCTGATTCTTCACCGGCGGCAGCGCTCCCTCCCTTATATGCGGCGGCTGCCGCGCCACTCTGCCGGGCAGCGTCTGCGCCGCGGGGATCTTCCCTCCGGTCACCGGCTCCAAATTTAGGCCCCGGCTTTTCCGGGGCCTACTCCGGCGACTCTTCTCCGGCGGCAGCGCTCTCTTTCTTTCATGCGGCGGCTTCAGCGCCGCTCTGCCGGGCAGTGTCTTCGCCGCTCTGCCGGGCAGTGTCTGCGCCGCGGGGGTTCTTCTCAGCGGGCACCGGCTTCTAATTTAGGCCCCGGCTTTTCCGGGGCCTACTTCCGGTGCCGCGCTCCGCCCACTTCCTTCTTCATCGGGCGGGCTTTTTTCCCGCCCGACATACTGTGCCTGCTCATCGGCGCCCCCCTGTCTGGCTCCGCCCCCTTCCTCCAGGGACAGAGTCTGTGTGTGCTCACCGCTTCTTAGCTGCAGGAGCTCACGCAGCGCCCCCCACACCTTCGCCACTGCATCCTCCGTGGGCACAAAATCTGCACAGAATCCAGCACCTCAGGGCAGGAGTTCTCCGGCAAGTGGGACATCTTCCAGGACGGGTCCGTGAGTAGCTGCACTGCAGACTGACACCCCCCTCTGCCCCACTGTCCCCTAACCCACTGGCATCTTCAGAGGACCTCTCAAAATGTCTACCTCTAAAGGGGGCCGCTCTCGCCCCCCTACTTCTTCTTCTGCCTTAGTCACGTACTTTGCTTGTTCGTCCTGTATCAGCAAACTTCCCTCAGGTCAGTCCTCCCCGCTGTGTCAGTCCTGCAGCAACCCGATTGTTCCCACCGCCCAGGATCCCCCGGGTGTTCCGCCCGAGAGTGATCCCCCCCATCCCAGGATGGGCCGCCTCTCTGTCACAATCGGTGGCCGATTTAACACGGGTATCTCAAACCCTGGTGTCCGCGCTGGATCGGTTACCCCTGCAGACCCCGGCCGTAGCCAGCGGGTCACAGGAACCGCCGCCAGAGCTCTCCTTGATAAGCCACAAAAGGTCCAGACAGGAACGTCGGTCTGAGTCCTCTTCGCGCTCCATCTCGCCGCTCGGCCCTCCCCCGCGGTTGGTGTCCCACTGATCCTCCTCCCCTGAGTCAGGCGAGGCATTATCTGATGCGCCTTCGGAGGATACTTCGGAGCTGGATCCTAACCAAATCGCCACCATGAGTGAGACAGTCCAGAACCTCATTGGGGCAATAAACCAAACATGTGGCATCAAGGATCCCTCTACGGAACCCGCAGATCAGGCGGTTTCGTTTAGACGAGCCAAACCACCTTCAAAATTTTTCGCTCCTCATCCTGAATTCGAGGAAATCGTGTCCAGAGAGAGAGAGAACCCCACTAGGCGTTTTCAGAGGGGAAAACGCCTGGGTGTGTTATATCCTTTTCCTCCAGAACTTACCTCCAATTGGACGGCCTCTCCCTCGGTGGACCCCCCATATTTCCAGGCTGTCCACCAACACGGTGCTTCCTCTGTCCGGCGGAGCATCTCTGAAGGATTCTAACGATAGAGTTATAGAATCCTTCGCGAAATCTGCTTTTGAAGCGGCTTCAGCGGCTCTATGTCCAGCTTTTGCGTCCACTTGGGCTTCAAAATCCATCTCAAAATGGGCCAAGGATCTTCGGCGAGGTATCCTGGATGGGGCGCCTCCCGCGCAATTTGCGGAACTTGCCAACCAGATTTCCCACGCTGGTGAATACCTGGTTTCCGCCTCCCTGGATGTCGTATCTTGTGCGGCTCAAGCTTCCAGCAATGCCGTTGCCATCCGCCGGACCGTTTGGCTCAAGGCCTGGCAGGCGGACTTGTCCTCCAAAAAGTCCCTCACTAGTCTGCCCTTCCAGGGCTCTCGCCTCTTTGGTTCCCAGCTGGACCAAATAATTAAGGACGCCACCGGGGGTACAAGTTCTCTTCTCCCCCAGGCCAAGCCTCGTCGCCCTCCTCCTAGACGGAAGTTTTGTTCTTTTCGGCCTTTTCGTCGCTTCGCTGCGTCAAACTCCTTTTCCCAGCAGCAACAGAGGCCACAGGCACGTCAAGAGAAGAAGGCGGTGTCCTTTAGGCCCACTCCGTCCTGGCGTCCTCGTTTCTCCCAGGGTAGATCCTCCAGGCCCAGGACTGGAAGATCCACCTCGGCATGACTCTCGGCAAGACTCCAGCCCAACTCCCAGATTGGGTGGCCGTCTTCTCCTTTTCAGGGACGTCTGGATTTCCGCAGTAGAGGATGCATGGGTCAGGGAAGTTGTATCCTCGGGATACAAAATAGAATTCGCTTCCCGACCTCGGGATCGTTTCTTCCAATCCCGTCCTCCAAGAGACCCCGCTCTAGTTCCGGGCTTCTTCTCAGCCATCGCTTCTCTGCTCAAATCCGGGGTAATCGTTCCCGTCCCAGAAAAAGAACGCTTCACGGGTTTCTACTCGAATCTTTTTGTGGTACCGAAAAAAGACGGCAAAGTTCGCCCCATTCTGGACCTCAAATTGCTGAACAGGAGAGTTCGCCTGAGACACTTCAGGATGGAATCCCTTCGTTCAGTAATTGCTTCCATGGAGGCTCAGGAGTTTCTATGCTCAATAGATATCCAGGACGCCTACCTCCATGTCCCGATATTTCCCGGACATCACCGTTTCCTGCGCTTCGCAATGCAACGAGATCATTTTCAGTTCGTCGCTCTGCCGTTCGGTCTTGCAACCGCGCCAAGAGTGTTCACAAAGATCATGGCGGCGCTGATGGCCATCTTGAGAGTCAGAGGCTTAGTCCTATTTCCATATCTCGACGACATCCTCATCAAGGCTCCGTCCTTCGCTCAGGCCCACGAAAGCCTGTCCATTGTTCTCGACACCTTAGCCCGTTTCGGGTGGCTGGTAAACCGGAAGAAGTCCTGCCTTATTCCTTCTCAGCGCATCATCTTTCTGGGCATGCTTTTCGATACTCGTCAGAGCAGAGTCTTCCTTCCCACAGACAAGAGATCCACTCTTTGTCGGGCCATACGCTTGCTCCAGGGTCCTCGACCTCCCTCCCTCCGTACGGCCATGAAGGTTCTGGAGAGGATGGTAGCTACATTGGAAGCGATTCCCTTCGCCCAATTCCATTCACGACCCCTTCAGCAAGCCATTCTGTCTCAGTGGGACAGGTCGGTCTTCTCCCTGGATCGACCGATCAAACTCTCCTTTCGGGTCAGGCGGTCTCTCAACTGGTGGCTGACGTCACCTCTCATCTCCCAGGGCAGGTCCTTCCTTCCGGTTCACTGGCAGGTGGTGACAACGGACGCCAGCCTGCTCGGCTGGGGTGCGGTTTTTCGCCACCTGACGGTCCAGGGCCGCTGGTCGCTGCGGGAGTCATCTCTGCCGATCAACGTCCTCGAAATTCGGGCCATCTTCCTGTCCCTCCGTCACTGGGAAAGGATCCTCAGGGGCCTTCCAGTCCGGATCCAGACGGACAACGCCACGGCTGTGGCATATGTCAACCATCAGGGGGGGACTCGGAGCTCCTTGGCCCTTGCCGAGGTATCCAAGATCCTCCTTTGGGCAGAGGCAATGGTTCCGGTGATATCCGCGGTGCATATCCCCGGCGTGGAAAACTGGGCCGCCGACTTCCTCAGCCGCGAGGGCCTCGCGGCAGGGGAATGGTCCTTGCATCCGGAGGTCTTCCATCAGATTTGTCTTCGATGGGGAACTCCGGATGTGGATCTCACGGCGTCCCGAGTCAACAGGAAGGTTCCGCAGTTCGTCTCCAGGTCCCGCGATCCTCTCGCAGTGGGCGTCGATGCTCTGGCCATTCCTTGGTCACAGTTCGAGCTGCCCTACCTGTTCCCACCCCTTCCATTACTTCCCAAACTGTTGAAGAAGATCAAAGCGGAAGGGGTGCCGGTCATCCTGATCGCCCCGGATTGGCCCAGGAGAGCTTGGTTCGCGGAGCTCGTCAACCTTCTCGCGGACGCTCCCTGGCGCCTTCCAGACAGGCCCGATCTGCTGTCCCAGGGTCCGATCTGCCACCCGAATTCTCGGTCGCTCAGTTTAACGGCGTGGCTGTTGAGACCGCGGTTCTGAGAGCGTCCGGCCTTTCGGACCGGGTGATTCACACCATGATTCAGGCTCGGAAGCCTTCGTCTTCCAGGATCTACTACCGCACCTGGAAGGCCTACTTCCGGTGGTGCGAGTCCAACCGCGTTCCGCCTATGGTTTTTTCCCTGCCTTCTCTTTTGGCCTTCCTTCAGGCAGGACTGGATTCGGGCCTGGCTCTTAGTTCCCTGAAGGGTCAGGTCTCTGCGCTTTCCATCCTCTTTCAGAAGACCTTGGCCTCTCGGCCACAGGTTAAGACCTTCTTTCAGGGGGTAGCCCACGCCGTCCCGCCGTACAGGGCCCCTGTGGAGGCATGGGACCTAAACCTGGTACTGGACGTTCTGAAGGTTTCTCCCTTTGAACCTCTTAGGGAGATTCCTCTATCAGTTTTATCATGGAAGGTAGCCTTTCTTGTGGCCATCACGTCCATTCGCCGCGTTTCCGAGCTGGCGGCCCTGTCTTGCCGTCCTCCGTTTTTGGTCATTCACCAGGACAAGGTGGTCTTCCGGCCCCCACCTTCTTTTCTTCCTAAGGTGGTTTCCACCTCAACGAGGACATCGTTCTACCTTCCTTTTGTCCAGCTCCGACTCATCCTCTGGAGCGATCATTGAACAAGCTGGACCTTGTCAGGGCTGTGAGGATCTATCTGGACAGAACGTCCACTTTCCGGAAGACGGATTCCTTTTTCGTCATTCCTGATGGCACGCGCAGAGGCCAGCCGGCTTCTAAAGCGACTATTGCTCGATGGATCAGAACGGCAATCTTGGAGGCTTACCGGGTCAAGAACAGAATGCCCCCTCCTGGGATTAAGGCTCACTCTACCCGGGCAGTCGGCGCCTCCTGGGCGGTGCACCACAGGGCTTCCGCCCTACAGCTGTGCAAAGCGGCAACTTGGTCTTCCATCCACACATTCGCCAAATTTTACAAGGTCCATACCTACGCATCGGCGGACGCCAGCCTAGGCAGAAGGATCCTGCAGGCGGCAGTGGTGAGTCCTCTGACCTGATGGAAGTCTGTTTTTCCCGCCCTTGGGACTGCTTTGGGACGTCCCATGGTTCCTGTGTCCCCCAATGAGAGGCGATAAAGAAAACAGGATTTTTGGTTGCTTACCGTAAAATCTGTTTCTTGAAGCCTCCATTGGGGGACACAGCTCCCTCCCAATGTTTTTGTTATATGTTCTCTGACTGTTCTCACGTTTACAGTTCTCAAGTTTGTGGTTATGGTTTTTCAACCTTGTTCTTTCTCCTACTGCTTTCTCACTAACTGAAGAGTTTAATGCCAGTCGGTGGGGTGTACACTGCAGAGGAGGAGCTAACTTTTTTATTTGCATAGTGTCAGCCTCCTAGTGGCAGCAGCATACACCCATGGTTCCTGTGTCCCCCAATGGAGGCTTCAAGAAACTGATTTTACGGTAAGCAACCAAAAATCCTGTTTTAGTCAGTCAGCAATAGTGCAAGTTCCACCACTTAAAAAGATGAGAGGCGTTTGTAATTTACATCATAGGTAGACCTCAACTATGGGAGACAAACTGAGAAAAAAAAATCCAGAAAATCACATTGTCTGTTTTTTTTAACATTTTATTTGCATATTATGGTGGAAAATAAGTATTTGGTCAGAAACAAAATTTCATCTCAATACTTTGTAATATATCCTTTGTTGGCAATGACAGAGGTCAAACGTTTTCTGTAAGTCTTCACAAGGTTGCCACACACTGTTGTTGGTATGTTGGCCCATTCCTCCATGCAGATCTCCTCTAGAGCAGTGAAGTTTTTGGCTTTTCACTTGGCACCACGGACTTTCAACTCCCTCCAAAGGTTTTCTATAGGGTTGAGATCTGGAGACTGGCTCGGCCACTCCAGGACCTTGAAATGCTTCTTACGAAGCCACTCCTTCGTTGCCCTGGCGGTGTGCTTTGGATCATTGTCATGTTGAAAGACCCAGCCACGTTTCATCTTCAATGCCCTTGCTGATGGAAGGAGGTTTGCACTCAAATTCTCACGATACATGGCCCCATTCATTCTTTCATGTACCCGGATCAGTCGTCCTGGCCCCTTTGCAGAGAAACAGCCCCAAAGCATGATGTTTCCACCACCATGCTTTACAGTAGGTATGGTGTTTGATGGATGCAACTCCGTATTCTTTTTCCTCCAAACACGACAAGTTGTGTTTCTACCAAACAGTTCCAGTTTGGTTTCATCAGACCATAGGACATTCTCCCAAAACTCCTCTGGATCATCCAAATGCTCTCTAGCAAACTTCAGACGGGCCCGGACATGTACTGGCATAAGCAGTGGGACACGTCTGGCACTGCAGGATCTGAGTCCATGGTGGCGTAGTGTGTTACTTATGGTAGGCCTTGTTACATTGGTCCCAGCTCTCTGCAGTTCATTCACTAGGTCCCCCCGCATGGTTCTGGGATTTTTGCTCACCGTTCTTGTGATCATTCTGACCCCACGGGGTGGGATTTTGCGTGGAGCCCCAGATCGAGGGAGATTATCAGTGGTCTTGTATGTCTTCCATTTTCTAATTATTACTCCCACTGTTGATTTCTTCACTCCAAGCTGGTTAGCTATTGCAGATTCAGTCTTCCCAGCCTGGTGCAGGGCTACAATTTTGTTTCTGGTGTCCTTTGACAGCTCTTTGGTCTTCACCATAGTGGAGTTTGGAGTCAGACTGTTTGAGGGTGTGCACAGGTGTCTTTTTATACTGATAACAAGTTTAAACAGGTGCCATTACTACAGGTAATGAGTGGAGGAAAGAGGAAACTCTTAAAGAAGTTACAGGTCTGAGAGAGCCAGAAATCTTGATTGTTTGTTTCTGACCAAATACTTATTTTCCACCATAAAATGCAAAAAAAATGATAAAAAAACAGACAATGTGATTTTCTGTATTTTTTTTTCTCAGTTTGTCTCCTATAGTTGAGGTCTACCTATGATGTAAATTACAGACGCCTCTCATCTTTTTAAGTGGTGGAACTTGCACTATTGCTGACTGACTAAATGCTTTTTTGCCCCACTGTGTATATATATATATATATATTGTCAGTGAGACACACATATCTACTATATAATTGTCTAAGGGTCACTTCCGTCTGTCTGTCTTTCTGTCTGTCACGGTTATTCATTCGCTGATTGGTCTCGCCAGCTGCCTGTCATGGCTGCCGCGACCAATCAGCGACGGGCACAGTCCGGAAGAAAATGGCTGCTCCTTACTCCCCGCAGTCAGTGCCTGTCGCCCGCATCCTCCCCTCCGGTCACGGCTAACACAGGGTTAATGCCGGGAGTAACGGACTGCATTATGCCGAGGGTAACGCACTCCGTTACCGCCGCTATTAACCCTGTGTGTCCCCAACTTTTTACTATTGATGCTGCATATGCAGCATCAATAGTAAAACGATCTAATGTTAAAAATAATTTAAAAAAAAACCTTATTCTCACCTTCCGCCGTCGCGTCCTCTCCTCGGCACTGCAAGCGGCAGGTTCCGCTTCCAAAGATGCTATGGGAGAAGGACCTTCCATGACGTCACGGTCATGTGACCACGACGTCATGAAAGGTCCTGCGCTCATACCAATCCTGGGACCGGACACCGCACACAAGCACCGGGACTACAACGGGCTCTTCGGATGGTGAGTATGTTTCTTTTTTATTTTTTAACCTGTTACATACGTGACTGGGCAATATACTACCTGGCTGGGCAATATACTACGTGTCTGTGCTGTATACTACGTGACTGGGCAATATACTACGTGGCTCTGTGCTGTATACTACATCGCTGTGCAATATACTACGTCGCTATGCAATATACTACGTGGCTCTGTGCTGTATATTACGTGACTGGGCAATATACTACGTGACTGGGCAATATACTACGTGACTGGGCAATATACTACGTGACTGGGCAATATACTACGTGACTGGGCAATATACTACGTGACTGGGCAATATACTACGTCGCTGTGCAATATACTACGTGGCTCTGTGCTGTATATTACGTGGCTGTGCAATATACTACGTGACTGGGCAATATACTACGTGACTGGGCAATATACTACGTGACTGGGCAATATACTACGTGGCTGGGCAATATACTACGTGGCTCTGTGCTGTATATTACGTGACTGGGCAATATACTACATGACTGGGCAATATACTACGTGACTGGGCAATATACTACGTGGCTAGGCAGTATACTACGTCGCTGTGCAATATACTACGTGGCTCTGTGCTGTATATTACGTGGCTGTGCAATATACTACGTGACTGGGCAATATACTACGTGACTGGGCAATATACTACGTGGCTGAGCAATATACTACGTGGCTCTGTGCTGTATATTACGTGACTGGGCAATATACTACGTGACTGGGCAATATCATACGTGACTGGGCAATATACTACGTGGCTGAGCAATATTCTACGTGGCTGGGCAATATTCTACGTGGCTGGGCAATATTCTACGTGGCTGGGCAATATTCTACGTGGCTGGGCAATATACTACGTGGCTGGCCAATATAGTACGTGGCTGGCCAATATAGTACGTGGCTGGCCAATATAGTACGTGGCTGGGCAATATTCTACGTGGACATGCATATTCTAAAATACCCGATGCGTTAGAATCGGGCCACCATCTAGTGTGTGTGTATATATATATATATATATATATATATATATATATATATATATATATATATATATATATATATATATATATATATATATATATATAATCATACAGTGCTAGATAGCTGAAAAGCCGGTAATTCAATTGCCGACTTTTGCTATCTCCTTCCCAAATCCGACAGGATACGAGACATGGTTTACATACAGTAAACCATTTCATATCCCTAATTTTTTTTACATGTTCCTCACTACTAATGTTAGAAGTGTCTGTGTGCAAAATTTGGGGGCTCTAGCTGTTAAAGGGTTAAATCGCGGAAAAAAACTGGCGTGGGCTTCCGCACAATTTTCTCCGCCAGAGTGGGAAAGCCAGTGACTGAGGGCAGATATTAATAGCCTAGAGAGGGACCATGGATATTGCCCCCCCCCCCCCCCGGCTAAAAACATCTGCCCCCAGCCACCCCAGAAGAGGCACATCTGGCACTTGGCAACTCTCTTCCTACTCCCGAGTAGCGGTGGGATATGGGGTAGTAAAGGGTTAATGTCACCTTGCTATTGTAAGGTTACATTAAGCCAGGTTAATAATGGAGAGGCGTCAATAAGACACCTATCCATTATTAATCCAATAGTAGTAAATGGTTAATAAAACACACATTAGGAAAAAATTATTTTAATGAAATAGACAGTGTATTGTAATAGTTTATTAAACGCTCAATCCAATTGAAGACCCTTCTCACCTGAAACAGAGTTAAAATAAAAAAAAACAGCAATATCCCATACCTCCCCGGTGTTACAGTCAAGTCCCACGATGTAAATCCATGAGAAGGGGTTAAATAATTTTACAAGCAGGAGCCTGCTAATGCAGCCGCCCCTGCCTGTAAAAACTGAGGAATGAATGGGAAGCAGGGGAACATAGCTACCTAGACTTGCGGTGCTGCGCCCCCTGCTGGCATAAACTCATGAACTCCAGCGTGAGAAAAGATTCAGAAAAATTCCCACGCTGGAGTTCATATATATATTTAGACTTGTATATATGTTTTTACTAATATTTGAGGCCATGGATCCATTTTATGTCCGTTTTGCAAGCTGGCGAGAAAATCTCGCCATACGGATGTTACACGGATAATTTGATGCGAGGAAATCGCTTCCTCGCACTGCACACGGATCACTGTTTTGTAAACATTTGTGCGATTCTCGTCCGTGTAAAACAGACCGTATTTTTATACGTTGTGTGTGTGTGTGACCCTTGCCTAATTCTAACCCTAATTCTAACCCTAACCCTAATTGCAACCCTAACCCTAATTCTAACCCTAATTGCAACCCTAACCCTAGTGGAAAAATTAAAATAAATATATGTTCTTTATTTCATTATTTTCCCTACCTATGGGGATAAGGGGGGTGCTTTATTTACTATATTTTTATTTTGATCACTGTGATAGATTCTATCACAATGATAAAAATGTGCCTGGAATGAATCTGCCGGCCGGCAGATTCGGCGGGCGCACTGCGCATGTGCCTGCCATTTTGGAAGATGGAGTTGCCCATCGTTGAAGACGGACGGACACCGGGAGGGACGCCGGGACTCGGTATGGGGGGGTGGGATTGGACAGCGGGGCGGAGGGGAGGACCGGGGCAGGCGAGAGGAGGGCAGCGGAGGACACGACAGAGGAGAGGAAAGACTGACAGCGGCAGCAGATCGCCGCTGTCCGTCGGTGGCGAGGACAGATCATGGTCTCCAGCCATGGCTGATGATATTGCAGCATCGGCCATGGCTGGATTGTAATATTTCACCAAGTTTCATAGGTGAAATATTACAACTTGCTCTGATTGGCTGTTGAAAGTGAAACAGCCAATCAGAGCGATTGTAGCCACGTGGGGGAAAAACCACCCCCCCTCCCCCCTTCCCGGGCTGAAGTACCACTCCCCCTGTCCCTGCAGGTCGGGTGAAATTTTAGTTAACGCCTTCACCCGATCTACAGAAACGTGATCCTGCCATGACGTCACATAGGCATCACAGGTCGTATTGGCACAGACTTTCATGACTCCTACGTGGTGTCACAGATTGGGAAGGGGTTAAACTCTCAAAATGGCCAGAGAAAAAGAACTTTCATGTGAAACTCGACAGTCTATTGTTGTTCTTAGAAATGAAGAAATGAAGGCTATTCAATGCGAGAAAATGCCAAGGAACTGAAGATTTCCCACAATGGCTTGTACTACTTCCTTCAGAGGAGAGCACAAACTGGCTCTAACCAGAGTGGAAAGAGAACTGCGAGGCACCACCTCACAGGTCCTCAACTAGCTTCATTAAATAGTACATGCAAAACGCCAGTGTCAATGTCTGCAGTGAAGAGGCGATTCCGGGATGCTGGCCTTCAGGGCAGAGTAGCAAAGAAAAAGCCATATCTGAGACTGGCTCATGAAAGGAAAAGATTAATATGGTCAAAAGAACACAGACATTGGACAGCGGAAGATTGGAAAAAAGTGTTATGGGCAGACAAATCCAAGTTTGAGGTGTTTGGATCACACAAGAACATTTGTGAGACGGAGAATAACTGAAAAGATGCTGGAAGAGTGCCTGACATCATCTGTCAAGCATGGTGGAGGTTATGCGATGATCTGGGGTTGCTTTGCTGGGAGATTTGTACAAGGTAAAAGGGATATTGAATAAGGAAGGCTATCACTCCATTTTGCAACGCCATGCCTGTGGACAGCGCTTGATTGGCGCCAATTTCATCCTACAACAGGACAATGACCCAAAGCACACCTCCAAATTATTCAAGAAGTATTTAGGAAAGAAGCAGGCAGCTGGTATTCTATCTGTAATGGAGTGGCCAGTGCAGTCACCAGACCTCAACCCCATTGAGCTGTTGTTGGAGCAGCTTGACCGTATAGTACGCAAAAAGTACACATCAAGCCAAACCAACTTGTGGCAGGGGCTACTGGAAGCATAAGGTGAAATTTCTCCACATTACCTCAGCAAATTAACTGCTAGAATGCCAAAAGTCTGCAATGCTGGAATTGCTGCAAAGGGCGCATTCTTTGACAAAAGCAAAGTTTGAAGGAGAAAATTATTTAAAATAAAAACCTTTTTTTTTCTAACGTCCATGTCTGGACTAGATTTTCAATTCATTTGGCAACTCATCTGCTTAATAAAAGTGCGTTTTCATGGAAAATGCGAAAGTGTCTGGGTGACTCTAAACTTTTGAACGGTAGTGTGTGTATGTATGTATATATATATATATATATACACACTTAAACAGAATGACTCCAAGTGAATCAAACTTCTGTGAAATCAAACTGTCCACTTAGGAAGCAACATTAACAATCAGTTTCATATGCTGTTGTGCAAATGGAATAGACAACAGATGGAAATTATTTGCAATTATCAAGACACACTCAATAAAGGAGTGGTTCTGCAGGTGGGGACCACAGACCACATCTCAGTACCAATGCTTTCTGGCTGATGTTTTGTTCATTTTTTAATGTCGGTTGTGCTTTCACACTTGTAGCTTGAGATGAACTCTACAACCCACACAAGTGGCTCAGGTAGTGCAGCTCATCCAGGATGGCACATCAATGCGAGCTGTGGCAAGAAGGTTTGCTGTGTCTGTCAGTGTAGTGTCTAGAGGCTGGAGGCGCTACCAGGAGACAGGCCAGTACAGCAGGAGACATGGAGGGGGCCGTAGGAGGGCAACAACCCAGCAGCAGGACCGCTACCTCAGCTTTTGTGCAAGGAGAAACAGGAGGAGCACTGCCACAGCCCTGCAAAATGACCTCCAGCAGGCCACAAATGTGCATGTGTCTGCACAAATGGTTAGAAACCAATTCCAATATGATGGTCTGAGTGCCCGACGTCCACAGATGGGGGTTGTGGTCACAGCCCAACACCGTGCAGGACGCTTGGCATTTGCCACACAACACCAGGATTGGTAAATTCGCCACTGGCACCCTGTGCTCTTCACCGATGAAAGCAGGTTCACACTGAGCACATGTAACAGATGTGACAGAGTCTGGAGACGCCGTGGAGAGCGATCTGCCTGCAACATCCTTCAGCATGACCGGTTTGGCAGTGGGTCAGTAATGGTGTTGTGGGGTGGCATTTCTTTGGACGGCCACACAGCCGTCCATGTGCTCGCCAGAGGCAGTCTGACAGCCATTAGGTACAGAGATGAGATCCTCATACCCCTTGTGAGACCATATGCTGGTGCGGTTGGCCCTGGGTTCCTCCTAATGCAAGACAATGCCAGACTTCTTGTGGCTGAAGTGTGTCAGCAGTTCCTGCAAGATGAAGGCATTGAAGCTATGGACTGGCCCGCCCGTTCCCCAGACCTGAATCCGATTGAACACATCTGAGACATCATGTCACGCACCATCCACCAACGTCGCCTTCCCCCACCCACTGTCCAAGAGATGGTGGATGCTTTAGTCCAGGTCTGAAAGGAGATCCCTCAGGAGACCATCCACCGCCTCATCAGGAGCATGCCCAGGCGTTGTAGGGAGATCATACAGGCATGTGGAGGCCACACACACTATTGAGCATCATTTCCTTGTCTTGAGGCATTTCCACTGAAGTTGGATCAGCCTGTAACTTCATATTCCACTTTGATTTTGACATCATTCCAGCTCTAGACCTCCGTGGAATATTAGTTGTGAGTTACCTTGATAATTTTTAGGTTTTTTTAGGTTTTATTTTTCTCAACACATTCCACTATGTAATAAATAAACATTCACAACTAGAATATTTCGTTCAGTGATATCTAGGATGTGGAATTTGTATGTGTATGTATGTATGTATGTATGTATGTATATATATATATATATATATATATATATATATATATATATATATATATATATGTGTGTGTATGTATATGTGTGTATATACGTATATGTCGGAGTCCCGCAAGGTTCAGTTCTAGGACCCCTGCTCTTCTCCATTTACACCTTTGGCCTGGGACAGCTCATAGAATCTCACGGCTTTCAGTATCACCTCTACGCTGACGACACACAGATCTACATCTCTGGACCAGATATCACCTCCCTACTAACCAGAATCCCTCAATGTCTGTCTGCTATTTCATCCTTCTTCTCCACTAGATTTCTAAAACTTAACATGGACAAAACAGAATTCATCATCTTTCCCCCATCTCACACGACCTGCCCAACGAACCTATCCATTACAGTAAACGGCTGCCCGCTCTCCCCAGTCCCACAAGCCCGCTGTCTTGGGGTAATCCTTGACACTGATCTCTCCTTTAAACCACATATCCAAGCCCTTTCCACTTCCTGCCGCCTCCAACTCAAAAATATTTCACGGATCCGCACATTCCTAAACCAAGAATCTGCAAAGACCCTAGTCCATGCCCTCATCATCTCCCGCCTTGACTACTGTAACCTCCTGCTCTGTGGCCTCCCCTCTAACACTCTTGCACCCCTCCAATCTATTCTAAACTCTGCTGCCCGACTAATCCACCTGTCCCCCCGCTATTCCCCGGCCTCTCCCCTCTGTCAATTCCTTCACTGGCTCCCCATCACCCAGAGACTCCAGTACAAAAGCCTAACCATGACATACAAAGCCATCCACAACCTGTCTCCTCCATACATCTGTGACCTCGTCTCCCGGTACTTTCCTGCACGCAACCTCCGATCCTCACAAGATCTCCTTCTCTACTCCCCTATTATCTCCTCTTCCCACAATCGCATACAAGATTTCTCTCGTGCATCCCCCCTACTCTGGAATTCTCTACCACAACATATCAGACTCTCGCCTACCATCGAAACTTTCAAAAAGAACCTGAAGACCCACCTCTTCCGACAAGCCTACAACCTGCAGTAACCACCGATTGACCAAACCGCTGCACGGCCAGCTCTACCCTCACCTACTGTATCCTCACCCATCCCTTGTAGATTGTGAGCCCTCGCGGGCAGGGTCCTCTCTCCTCCTGTACCAGTTGTGACTTGTATTGTTCAAGATTATTGTACTTGTTTTATTATGTATACCCCTCCTCACATGTAAAGTGCCATGGAATAAATGGCGCAATAATAATAATAATAATAATAATGTATATACAGTATGTGTGTGTATATAAAGGAAGAAGCACACGCGAAACGCGCGTCAGGGCTGTAAGGTTCAGCGTGCCATTCGGCCAAGCACATTGGGAGAGACACTGACCAGGTAATATGTATAGGGCGCGGGATATGCTATCATTTTAATAATTGGCACTCAGCAATTAGCGTGAACCATGGAGTGCATTGAGGTCTGATTGATCCATGGCTTAGGTTCCTGATTGAGCTTTGCCTTTGCACTTTAAGGAGTGCACTAAATTATGTGCATCATTGAACAGCGTACCCTGCCCACTATTTGTATGGTTACATCCCTGATCAAATTATGTGTCCTGCTCTAGCTGACCTTATCAGTATGCATTGGTCTGTATATGTGTATATATATATAAAAAATATAGTACAGACCAAAAGTTTGGACACACCTTTTCATTCAAAGATTTTTATGTATTTTCATGACTATGAAAATTGTACATTCACACTGAAGGCATCAAAACTATGAATTAACACAAGTGGAATTATATACTTAATAAAAAAGTGTGAAACAACTGAAATTATGTCTTATTTTCTAGGTTCTTCAAAGTAGCCACCTTTTGCTTTGATTACTGCTTTGCACACTCTTGGCATTCTCTTGATGAGCTTCAAGAGGTAGTCACGGGGAATGGTTTTCACTTCACAGATGTGCCCTGTCAGGTTTAAAGGGAACCTGTCACCTGAATTTGGCGGGACCGGTTTTCGGTCATATGGGCGGAGTTTTTGGGTGTTTGATTCACCCTTTCCTTACCCGCTGGCTGCATGCTAGCCGCAATATTGGATTGAAGTTCATTCTATGTCCTCCGTAGTACACGCCTGCGCAACAAGCAGAAGAGACTTGTTTGGGCTAAAGAACACAAGGAATGGACATTAGAACAGTGGAAATCTGTGCTTTGGTCTGATGAGTCCAAATTTGAGATCTTTGGTTCCAACCACCGTGTCTTTGTGGGACGCAGAAAAGGTGAACGGATGGACTCTAAATGCCTGGTTCCCACCGTGAAGCATGGAGGAGGAGATGTGATGGTGACCGCAGAGTGAAGGCAAAAGGGCCAACAAGTGCTAAGCATCTCTGGGAGCTCCTTCAAGACTGCTGGAAGACAATTTCCGGTGACTACCTCTTGAAGCACATCAAGAGAATGCCAAGAGTGTGCAAAGCAGTAATCAAAGCAAAAGGTGGCTACTTTGAAGAACCTAGAACATAAGACATAATTTCAGTAGTTTAACACTTTTTTGTTAAGTATATAATTCCACATGTGTTAATTCATAGTTTTGATGCCTTCAGTGTGAATGTACAATTTTCAGTCATGAAAATACAGAAAATTCTTTGAATGAGGTGTGTCTGTACTGTGCGTGTGTGTGTATATATATATATATATATATATATATATATATATATATATATATATTTATACATTTGGACAGAGACATTTTTCTAATTTTGGTTATAGACATTACCACAATGAATTTTAAACAAAACAATTCAGATGCAGTAGAAGTTCAGACTTTCAGCTTTCATTTGAGGGTATCCACATTAAAATTGGATGAAGGGTTTAGGAGTTTCAGCTCCTTAACATGTGCCATCCTGTTTTTAAAGGGACCAAAAGTAATTGGACAGATTTTAAGTAAAATGTTCATTTTTAGTACTTGGTTGAAAACCCTTTGTTGGCAATGACTGCCTGAAGTCTTGAACTTATGGACATCACCAGATGCTGCGTTTCCTCCTTTTTGATGCTTTGCCAGGCCTTCACAGCGGTGATTTTCAGTTGCTGTTTGTTTGTGGGCCGTTCTGTCTGAAGTTTAGTCTTTAACAAGTGAAATGCTGCTCGCTGCTCAATTGGGTTGAGATCAGATGACTGACTTGGCCATTCAAGAATATTCCACTTCTTTGTTTTAATAAACTCCTGGGTTGCTTTTGCTTTATGTTTTGGGATATTGTTCATCTGTAGTATGAAACGACGACCAATCAGTTTGGCTGCATTTGGCTGGATCTGAGCACAGTATGTCTCTGAATACCTCAGAATTCATTCGGCTGCTTCTGTCCTGTGTCACATCATCAATAAATACTAGTGACCCAGTGCCACTGGCAGCCATGCATGCCCAAGCCATCACACTGCCTCCGCCGGTTTTACAGATGATGTGGTATGCTTTGGATCATGAGCTGTACCACGCCTTCGCCATACTTTTTCCATCATTCTGGTAGAGGTTGATCTTGGTTTCATCTGTCCAAACAATGTTCTTCCAGAACTGTGATGGCTTTTTAAGATGTTTTTTTAGCAAAATCCAGTGTAGCCTTTTTATTCTTGATGCTTATGAGTGGCTTGCACCGTGCAGTGAACCCTCTGTATTTACTTTCATGAAGTCTTCTCTTTATGGTAGATTTGGATATTGATACGCCTACCTCCTGGAGAGTGTTGTTCACTTGGTTGGCTATTGTGAAGGGGTTCCTCTTCACCATGGAGATTATTCTGCGATCATCCACCACTCTTGTCTTCCGTGGGCGCCCAGGTCTTTTTGCATTGATGAGTTCAGCAGTGCTTTCTTTCTTTCTCAGGATGTACCAAACTTTAGATTTTGCCACTGCTAATATTATAGCAATTTCTTGGATGGGTTTTTTCTGTTTTCGCAGCTTAAGGATGGCTTGTTTTACCTGAATGGAGAGCTCCTTTGACAGCATGTTTACTTCACAGCAAAACCTTCCAAATGCAAGCACCACACCTCAAATCAACTCCAGGCCTTTTATCTGCTTAATTGAAAATGACATAACGAAGGGATTGCCCACACCTGTCCATGAAATAGCCTTGGAGTCAATTGTCCAATTACTTTTGGTCCCTTTAAAAACAGGGTGGCACATGTTAAGGAGCTGAAACTCCTAAACCCTTCATCCAATTTTAATGTGGATACCCTCAAATGAAAGCTGAAAGTCTGAACTTCAACTGCATCTGAATTGCTTTGTTTGAAATTCATTGTGGTAATGTCTATAACCAAAATTAGAAAAATGTTGTCTCTATCCAAATATGTATGGCCCTAACTGTATACATGAACAGATATATATATTAATATATATTTGTCTAAGGGTCACTTCCGTCTGTCCTTCTGTCACGGTTATTCGTTCGCTGATTGGTCTCGGCAGCTGCCTGTCAGCAACGGCCACAGTCCGATTAGTCCCACCCCTACTCCCCTGCACTCACTGCCCGGCGCCCGCTCTGTAATCCCCTCCACTCACCGCTCACACAGGGTTAATGGCAGCGGTAACAGCCCGTGGTGTAACGCGCTCCGTTACCGCTGCTATTAACCCTGTGTGTCCCCAACTATTTACTATTGATGCTGCCTATGCAGCATCAATAGTAAAAATATGTCATGTTCCAAATAATAAATTTAAAAAAACCCTGCTATACTCACGATCCGCCGCCTTTGCTGCTCCTTGCCACGCTCCCAGGACCGCTCCATTGCAAGCGGCAGCTTCCGGTCCCAGGACTGGTGTGCGACAAGGGCCTGCCGTGACGTCACGGTCATGTGACCGAGATGTCATCATAGGTCCTGCTCACACCAGCCCTGGGACCGGAAGCTGCCGCTTGCAATGGAGCTGTCCCGGGAGTGTGGCGAGGAGCGGCAAAGGCGGCGGATGGTGAGTATAGCAGGACTTCAACGGGCCTTCGGAAGGTGAGTATATGTTTATTTATTTTTTTAAGTCTCTATACTACGTGGCTCTGTGCTGGGAAATATACTACGTGCCTGGACAATATACTACGTGGCTCTGCTATATACTACGTGGCTGGGCAATATACTACGTGGCTGGGCAATATACTACGTGGCTGGGCAATATACTACGTGGCTCTGCTGTATATTACGTGGCTGGTCAATGTACTACGTGGCTGGGCAATATACTACAGAGAAGTTATATAGAAACAGGGGCGCACTATAGTATCCTGGAAAGATAATGATCATCAAAGGGTGCAATACCTAGTCTATGTATGAACATATGAAACCAAAGAGAAAAAAGTAGACTAGTATAGTATGCACAACCACAATCAATATAGAATATATATAAACACCTTTATTGCACCTCAAAAGATATACACATAAAAACATTTAAAACATGGTACATGAATTAGTATGAAAAAACCACACTCCAAGAGATAGAAACTCCTCATAATAATGAGGTCATAACACCTATAAATATTGTCCTGCATATGCATTGGAAATTGTGTGCACATCAATCCATATATATTATTATTATTATTTATTATTATAGCGCCATTTATTCCATGGCGCTTTACATGTGAGGAGGGGTATACATAATAAAACAAGTACAATAATCTTGAAAAATACAAGTCACAACTGGTACAGGAGGAGAGAGGACCCTGCCCGCGAGGGCTCACAATCTACAAGGGATGGGTGAGGATACAGTAGGTGAGGGTAGAGCTGGCCGTGCAGCGGTTTGGTCAATCGGTGGTTACTGCAGGTTGTAGGCTTGTCGGAAGAGGTGGGTCTTCAGGTTCTTTTTGAAGGTTTCGATGGTAGGCGAGAGTCTGATATGTTGTGGTAGAGCATTCCAGAGTAGGGGGGATGCACGAGAGAAATCTTGTATGCGATTGTGGGAAGAGGAGATAATAGGGGAGTAGAGAAGGAGATCTTGTGAGGATCGGAGGTTGCGTGCAGGAAAGTACCGGGAGACGAGGTCACAGATGTATGGAGGAGACAGGTTGTGGATGGCTTTATATGTCATGGTTAGGCTTTTGTACTGGAGTCTCTGGGTGATGGGGAGCCAGTGCAGGGATTGACAGAGGGGAGAGGCCGGGGAATAGCGGGGGGACAGGTGGATTAGTCGGGCAGCAGAGTTTAGAATAGATTGGAGGGGTGCAAGAGTGTTAGAGGGGAGGCCACAGAGCAGGAGGTTACAGTAGTCAAGGCGGGAGATGATGAGGGCATGGACTAGGGTTTTTGCAGATTCTTGGTTTAGGAATGTGCGGATCCGTAAAATATTTTTGAGTTGGAGGCGGCAGGAAGTGGAAAGGGTTTGGATATGTGGTTTAAAGGAGAGATCAGTGTCAAGGATTACCCCAAGACAGCGGGCTTGTGGGACTGGGGAGAGTGGGCAGCCGTTTACTGTAATGGATAGGTTCGTTGGAGAGATCGCGTGAGATGGGGGAAAGATGATGAATTCTGTTTTGTTCATGTTAAGTTTTAGAAATCTAGTGGAGAAGAAGGATGAAATAGCAGACAGACATTGAGGGATTCTGGTTAGTAGGGAGGTGATATCTGGTCCAGAGATGTAGATCTGTGTGTCGTCGGCATAGAGATGATACTGAAAGCCGTGAGATTCTATGAGCTGTCCCAGGCCAAAGGTGTAGATGGAGAAGAGCAGGGGTCCTAGAACTGAACCTTGCGGGACTCCGACAGATAGGGGGCGAGGTGAGGAGGTGGTGTGTGAGTGGGAGACGCTGAATGTACGGTCAGTTAGGTATGATGAGATCCAGGATAGGGCCAATTCTGTGATGCCAAGGGATGAGAGGGTCTGCAGCAGCAGGGAATGGTCCACTGTGTCAAAGGCAGAGGACAGGTCCAGGAGGAGGAGGACAGAGTAGTGTCGCTTGCTCTTGGCGGTTAATAGGTCATTGGTGACCTTAGTTAGGGCAGTTTCAGTGGAGTGGTGTGACCGGAAGCCTGATTGAAAGCGGTCGAAGAAGGAGCAGGAAGATAGATGGGAGGACAGTTCAATATGGACATGTTGCTCCAGTAGTTTTGAGGCAAAGGGGAGAAGTGATATAGGGCGATAGCTAGATACAGAGGATGGGTCAAGAGAGGGCTTTTTGAGGATAGGTGTGATTGTGGCATGTTTAAAGCTTGAGGGGAAAATGCCAGTTGTTAGTGATAGGTTAAAGAGATGGGTTAGGGTTGGGATGAAGACTGTGGTGAGGTTTGGGATGAAGTGGGATGGGAGTGGGTCAAGTGCACAGGTGGTGAGATGCGATCTTGAGAGTAGAGTGGAGAGTCCGTCTTCTGTAATGGTGGAGAAGTTGGTTTTGGAGGTGGAGGGCTGGGTAGTTGGGAGGAAGGGTTCTGGGGGTTGTTTACTAAAATTGTCTCTGATGTTCTCAATTTTCTGCTTGAAAAATGAGGCGAAGTCTTCAGCTGAGATGAGTGGGGAGGGAGGAGGTGCTGGGGGACGGAGGAGAGAGTTGAAGGTGTTGAATAACTGTTTGGGGTTGTGAGACAGGGAGGATATGAGAGATGAGAAGTAGGTTTGTTTTGCTGTGGCGAGCATGGTTTTGAAAGCAGTGAGGGACTGTCTGAATGCGATGAAGTGCTCGATGGAGTGGGATCTTTTCTATCTGCGCTCAGCAGCTCTGGAAGCTCGCCTCAGTTCTTTTGTCATGCTGGTGTGCCAGGGTTGTCTGTTGATTTTGCGAGCTTTGGTATGTGTGAGAGGGGCAAGAGATTCCAGAGCTGCAGCTATTGTGGTGTTATATAGAGTGGCAGCATCATCCGCATTGTGTAGGGAGCTTATGTCTGTGAGAGGGAGGAGGGATTCAGAGAGTGAGTGAAGATCAAGGTGTTTAAGATTTCTGCGAGGGTGTGAGAGTTTGTGGGGTGGGGGTTGTAGACAAGGAGTTGAAAGGGAAGAGAATGTAAGTAGGTTGTGGTCAGAAAGAGGAAGAGGTGAGTTTGAGAGGTTAGATAGGGAGCAGAGGCGGGTGAGAATGAGGTCCAGTGTGTGACCATCTTTGTGGGTGGCTGTAGAAGACCATTGAGTGAGGCCAAAGGAGGAAGTGAGAGATAGAAGTTTAGTGGCAGCTGAGAGGGAAGTGTCAATGGGGATGTTGAAGTCGCCCATGATGATAGTGGGGATGTCAGCGGCGAGGAAGTGGAGTAGCCAGGTGGTGAAGTGGTCGAAGAAGGTGGTGGCTGGCCCTGGGGGACGGTAGATGACAGCCAGTTGGAGGTTGGAGGGGGAGTAGATGCGCACAGAGTGCACCTCAAAGGAAGGGAGGATAACAGAGGGTGGCAGTGGGATTGGGGTGAAGGAGCAGTTATCTGACAGGAGAAAACCAACTCCTCCGCCATGCTTGCTGCTGGGGCGGGGTGTGTGAGAAAGGTGGAAGCCACCGTAAGAGAGTGCCGCAGGGGAGGCTGTGTCAGAAGGGGTGAGCCAGGTTTCAGTGATGCCGAGGAAGGAGAGTTTGTTATTGATAAAGAGGTCATGGATAAATGGAAGTTTATTGCAGACAGAGCGTGCGTTCCATAGTGCTCCAGATAGGGAAATTGGGGGAGTGGGGGCAGGATGAATGGGTATGAGGTTACTGTGGTTGCGAGGACGTGTAGAGGATCGTGGCAGGGGATTAGAAATGAGTGTGGGGATGTGATGAGGAGGGCCAGGATTTGGGGATATGTCGCCAGCAATGAGGAGCAGCAGACAGAGCGTTAGAAGGTGTGAGCTGGATAGGTCATGATGTGGCCGTGTGTGCCTGGCGAGAAAGGCAAGAAAAACCAAAAGAAAAACCAAGAAAATTTCCATATATATGACAACAACAGCACTATGTATATACCCACTATCCCAGATATGAAGAGCAAATAGCCCAGGAGGGTGACCCATATATATAGTCCCCTGAAATAAAGGTGACGATAAAGTACATCAACCCTGTGGATACAACCTGTGCATGGATAAGATGGATCCTGAGATGTGCTGCAGAAAAATATGAGGCAGAAGTCCAAACATAGCAAGTAACTAAACTCCCTATGAATGCACAGGGGAAACGGGCAGAATAGCCCTGAAATGGAGGAGTGTGGTGGAAGCAGGCCTCACGCGTATCGCTGCCGCCGCAGCTTCGTCAGGGGAAGTGACCTGGAGGCGCATATGACCGGATTAAATAGTTAAATCAATTAGGGTAAATGACATACCGCTGTGCACACGATAGCCTGGTTAGGAGAGCCAGAGGACGTTGCGCCCCTAGAGGAACATGAAAGCCCGGATAAGTTCAGCGAAACAGACCAAGCCAGCCGATAAGGATGCAAGACAAATGATCCTGCTAGACCCAAGAAAGGAGTGAGGAGAAGGGGGAAAAAAAACAATTCTAGTCATCACACCTTAAAAGCGTATGTGAATTTCAAAACCAGGAATGTGATTTACGCTCTCATATGTCCTTGTAACCTGGTTTATGTAGGGCAGACCTCCCAGGAATTAAGAAAAAGAGAACAGAAGCACATATCAACTATACATCTGGCTTCTACTGATCAACAGAAAGGTAAAATGCTCACTCCGGTGGCGGCTCATTTCCTATCAGTACATGGGGGGTCCTCCACCAACCTTAAGATTGTGGGGTTGCAGAAAGTGTTTTGTGGCGAAAGGGGTGGAAATATCCGTAACTGTCTTTTGCGGACAGAGTCCAGATGGATTTTCGCACTTCAGGCGGTCACACCAATGGGACTTAATGAAGAGCTTCTCTTCACGGGATTTTTGGGGTAGTCTGGTTTTATGGCCCTGATTCCCAGTGGATCTGACATATAATGAATTCAGCAACCTTCTACCCGCTTCCCTGCTTATTCATCTATTTTTTATGATTTTTATGGTTTCTCATTTTTCTATTTTTAGTTTCAACATGTTTTTATTTATTTTTTTAAAGAAAAACCAAGAAAATTTCACAACAAAATCCCACGCAGGGGAATATGCATAAGTGTAATCAAATTCTAACATAGCCTTGAAAGCATTTAAACAACACAATTAAACACGCAGACAAAGACAAGTGGTTGAAGAAGACAAGAGGAATGGGGGGGGGGATAAGAGATCCATTACTGCATCAAAGTATCATCAATGGTCAGGTACAAAGGTCGAGTCCAAGGAAATCTATCTGACATTAAGTTGGCCTCATAGTGATAAGACTTGGTCAAGATTATTGCTAGAGTTCCTTTCAATCCTTTCGATCCACGGCCTCCATACTTGATAGTAGGGCTCCCATGAGTCTTCTCTTGTAGCTTGTATTCTTTCACATAGCATGATGGTGTTCATTTTGTCTATTACCGAGGAAAGAGATAGGGTAGATGTTTTCCATTTCGTTGCAATGTGTAGCTTAGTGGCGAGGAACAGCTGATTGACTAAATTATGGAGTTTGTTGGAGAAGCCCGGGTATCTGGCCCCTAGTAGGAACACCGTTGCTTCTAACTGAATCATCCCACCATAAAGCTCCTCTACAATAGATTTAATCCTTAACCAAAGGGCGGAAACAACCGGACAATCCCACGTGTGCTTCAAATCGCCCAGGGCTCCACATCCCCTGAAACACCGATCCGATAAATTTGGGTAGATGGCATGTAATTTGCTCGGTACCAAATATGTCCTATGTAGGAGCTTGATGGATGTTTCAACTAAAGAGGTTTGGAGACTACCCTTAGAGAGAGAGCAGCAACATTTTTGCCACTCTAATGGGGACATTATCTTATTAAAGTCTCTTTCCCATTGAATCATATATTTGAGTTTCACATCCTCTGATATTGCATTCAGGGTTGAGTATATTAAAGAGATAGCTCCCTTGCCCAGTGGGTCATTCAAACATATTTGCTCATAACCTGATGGGCGGTGGGTGACACCATGTCCTAAAATTTGTTCAGCAAAATGAAAGATTTGGATGATCCGCAATATTTCAGAGTTTAGTGGGGAGTATTTTTGGATGAATTCTTGTTTGGTGAGTAGAATGTTAAATGGCGAAGTTCGATGTTTAAGGGTAATTAGACCCCTAGATATCCACCAATGGAAAGGGCGAGGCTCCAAGCCTGGTGGAAAAGCTGGATTATTAAAAATATGCGTCATTAAGGAAGTTTTGGATTGTAGGGAATGTTTAAATCTTTCCTTCCTCCATAGCATCAGGGAATGTGCTGTGAATGGAGCTGAAGTATGGAGCCCTTTCGGAAGTCTCTGCAACGACCACATGAGGCCTGGTAGGGTGAATGGGGTCAGGAGATGAGATTCGAGATTCACCCATCTGGGTGTGTAATGTTTGTCAGCGTTGGCACTTATTAGCTGAGCTATTTGGGCCGCTCTATAGTATAAAGTGAAGTTGGGTAGAGACAAACCTCCTCGTCGTCTATTAATAAACATGGTTTTTAGTCTTATTCTAGGTCTTTTCCCCTGCCATATAAATTTAGAGATCGTGTTATGGATATCTAGTAACGTTTTGGAAGGTAGGGGAATGGGCAAAGAGCGGAAGATATACAGAAATCGTGGTAAAGATACCATCTTAATGGCGTGTAGTCTACCTAACCAGGATAAGGACATAGATGACCATCTGGCAAGGTCTGATTTGAGATTTCTAATTAAGGGGGTATAGTTCCATTTAAATAGAGTCGATCTATGGGAGGTTAGATTGATGCCGAGATAGGTTAAGTACTGCTCATTTCTGGTAAACTTAAATTGTGCTGTTATGTTGTTTTGTATTTCCCTGGGGGTATTAATGAACAGGGCTTCAGATTTGTCGACATTAATCTTGAGGCCAGAGACCAGTTCAAATTCATGGAGGGCAACGAAAAGGTTTGGGAGTGTAATAGTGGGATTGACTATGGATAAAAGTAGGTCATCCGCAAAAAGGCTAGCCTTGTATTGATCATCTTTGATTATAGGTCCATTAATGTTGGGGTTGGTTCTAATAGCTTCTGCCAGGGGTTCCATGGCTAGGGCAAATAGGGCTGGGGATAGCGGGCATCCCTGTCTGGTACCACGTTGTATGTTAATAGGGGTAGGCTGGTTTGCGGGTAGTTTCAGATAGGCCGTGGGGTGATCATACAAAAGTTTAAGACAGGAGGTAATACTACTCGGGAAACCAAACTTAGCGAGGACTTCGAACAAGTATGACCATGACACTGAGTCAAAGGCCTTCTCTATATCGAGTGCTAGCAAGAGCAAGGATTGCTTGGAGTGATTAGCCGAGTGTATTAAATTAAGGTTTCTCCTGATATTGTCAGGGCCCTGTCTCTTGGGGATGAACCCTACCTGGTCCCGGTGGATTAGAATGGTCAGTATTTTATTCAGTCTGGCCGTGATTATGGATGTGAAGATTTTTAAATCTATGTTTAGCAATGAAATAGGCCTATAGTTTTTAGGGTAAAGGTGATCCTTCTTCGGTTTTGGGATTACAGTTACATGAGCGGTGTAAAATTCAGGAGGCATTTGAGCTCCGTTTAGGAGAGCATTACAAACGCTCTGTATGTGAGGTAGGCTGTCAAATTTTTTGTAGTACAGTGCCGTGAGCCCATCAGGCCCGGGAGCTTTGGTTTTTTTTTAATTTTTAATCGTGGCTTTTATTTCATCGGAGTTGATTGGTACTTGGAGATGTGTTATGTCTGAGTCCGGGACTTTAGGTAGTGTCAGATCTTTGAGGAAGCTCTGGATGCGAGTCGGGGAGGGGGGCTGCGGGAGGGAGTAAAGGTTTTGATAGTATTGCTGGAACGTTTTATATATTACATCTGGGTGGGCAGTGACACGGCCTGTAGGATCTTTAATGGCTGGGATATTATTCAGAAGCTCTCTACTCCTAAGTTTACGGGCCAACATGCTGCTTGGTTTGTTAGCATATTTGTGAAAAGTAGATTTAGTCCAAGTCAGAGCCTTTTCTGATCTATTTGTTAAAATGGTATTGAGATGTAATTTAGTTTCACGGATTTTCTTGATTAGATAAAGTGAAGAGAGGTTTTGGTTTGCTTGTTCTAATTTTGAGAGTTTATTTTCTAATTGCAATTGTAGTTCAGACCTTTGCTTTTTCTTGTTAGAAGCAATTTTGATCAGGGTTCCTGTTATAAATTTTTTGTGTGCCATCCACACAGTTCCCGGGGACACGTCTGTGGTATTGTTAGTTTGGAAATATAGGTTTAGTTCATCCTTTATAGTAGATAGGACCGTTGGATCTGTTAGTAGGGACTCGTTCAGTCTCCACCTGAACAGCCTAGAAGTGGTAATGTCAAAGTTAAAAGCAGAAAGGACGGCATCATGGTCTGACCAAGATGATACTATATGTCGGGAGTATAAGACCGAGGGGAGTGATTTGGAAGAAGTGAGGTGGAAGTCAATTCTGGAATAGGACTTTTGTGCGGGGGAGAAATATGAGTATCCCCTCTGAGGGCCATTTAGCTCTCGCCAGATATTTGCCAAACAATTTACTTTCAGCATTTGTAGGATTTTTTTCCTGTCTGTTTTTGATATGTCTGTTCGATTCAGTGAGCTGCTGTCAAGTGACGGGTTTAAAGTGAGATTGAAGTCGCCACACCATATAAGGTGATGGTATGAGAGTGAAGCTAATTTGGATAAGATTAGACGTGTGACCCGAGTCTGAGTGGCAGTTGGCAGGTAGCTATTAACAATGCATATATTTAGACCCTGCAAGGTCCCCATCAGGATAATGAATCTGCCCTCAGGATCTGAATACGTGTTAGTGGGTTGGAATGGGAGGCTGTTTTTTAATTAGAATAGCCACGCCCCTCGTTTTGCGGTCCCAGGTGGAAAGGAAGAATTTCGAATAATGTGTATCCAGGAATTTAGGGTGGGAAGAGTTGGAAAAATGGGTTTCCTGGAGGCAGATTACGTCTGGGTTGTGCTTCTGATAGTCGAGGAAGGCCTTTTTACGTTTTAAGGGCGAGTTGAAGCCCCGCACATTATGGGAGAGCACTCTACACATGTTTAATTAAGTGGACACTGCTAATTAGAGGCAAGCCATCGCCCTCCACCCGACCTCTGCCCATAAATTCACCATCACAGCAATAATCTCTCTGTGGAAACGAAAGGGAAGAGACAAACAAGGGGAAGACGTCGACACAAAACAAAACAAACGTTTTCCAAAGGGCATTGAGCCCACAAGATGCGGCGATCTGGGGTCCCATATTAGGAAGGACACCAAGATTCGCCAAGGTTGGGCAGCATGTTGCGACCCCGAGGACCCCAACCCTTGAATCATGTAAGGTTGACTTTATAGTGGGGGGGAGGGGGGAGAGAAGGAGGGAGAGAGGGGGGGAGAAGAAGAGAGGGGGGAGGAAAAAGGGGGGGATAGGCGGGAGGGAATAGGGATAAAAGTGCTTGATAATGCAATAGTAAACAGTTCAACTGTAAATAGACCGAGCGTTAACTGCTAGGTAGATAACCTAGTTTCAGAGCTGGCTAGAACCAACAACTGGTCCCACAACAGAACCTAAGGACACAAAAAGCATTTTGAGGATGCCAAGTCCTGGGTTATGCGAGTCAGGTGACTTGGGTGTTTTGGCTTCTTGTTCTGGGAGTGTTCCTCCATTCCCTTTCAGGCCTGGGTTTTCTCTGCGGGAGCGAGGATGTCTCTGAAGATATTGTGATACCAGCCTTAATTAGGGCCTGAGTTCCTTCCTCTAGGGACCGGCAGGTATAGAGTTGGGATTTGAATGTGAAAATAAGGGCAAATGGGAAGCCCCATCTGTATTTGACCTGTGCTTCTTGTAGAGAGGTCGTAATTGACCTGAGGGCCCTTCTCCTGGCCAGTGTGGTAGGTGCAATGTCTGCATAAATGTGCACTGAGTCTGGCAGGCCGGGTAAGATAGGATGGTTTCTGGCCGCCAGCAAGATCTGATCACGGGTCTCCTCATAATGCATCTTTAGTATTACATCTCTGGGCATATCATTAGACCGTTGCCTGCCCAGTGCCCTGTGTATTCTTGTAATATGGAGAAGGGACGGGTCCAGGTCAGGTAGAAGGCCTGTGAAGAGGGCTGCTGCTGTATCTTTAAGGGCAACAACATGTTCAGGGAGTCCTCTAATTCGTATGTTGCTCCTTCTGGATCTGTTCTCATAGTCCTCACATCTTAATTCTAGCTCAGTAATGCAGTCTGTATGTAATTTGAGAATCCCCTGATCCTCCTCTAGCGCATCTGAGACGGCCTCCATTTTTTCCTCCAGGTTGTTTGTGCGCTGCGCTAAATCTTGTAACTGGGACGAGATACTCTGCATAGCGGTGGTGAGTTCCTCTCTAAAGGTTTCCTGCAGGGACCTTGTGAGGGCTGCTGTTGAAATCATCGCTTCAGAATGTGGGAGAATGTCATCTCGCTCTGCGCTTCCATCGCCATGAGTTACAGAGGCTGGTGGAGGATTAGTTGCCGTAGCCATTTTGGAAGGGGTGCCGCTCATAAGGAGATCTGAAATAGTGCGGCCCGCCGGCTGTGCCGAGTTTCCCTTTTTCAGCATTACAGATTGCCCCGCTCTCAAAGATGTGCTGTCCCCGGGGAGGGAAGGGAACTAATTACTGTGCTCCGGTCGCTGGAAAGGGTTAAATGGGGTCCGACGGGTGGCAGAGCTCAGCACAGCATGTCTGTCATTGCTGGACCCCGCACATGCGCCCCGTCAATAAAGATTTATCCCCTAACTCACTTTACTTAGTTGCGGGATGAGTTATGTGAGTTATATGGAGGGGATGGTAGTGCAGTCTGATAGTTATTGTTGCAGGGCTTAATGTTATCAGCCCCAATTATAACGCTGCAGCCTGCTGCTTTTTGCTGCTAAAAAGCCTCAGGGCCTATTCGGTTTGTGACCAAATTACCGGTGTCTCCGGGGGGGGGGGGGCAAGAGATTTTCACCACCCCTGTCTGTAGTCATGAGATTATTGATCACAGGGACCTTTCCTTCCTGGGTCTGCTCACCCCTGCAGAGGGGGGTGCCTGGCCTCCTATTACTGAGAAGTGGGGAACGGAGTGTGGGAGCGCCGGGGTTAACAGACACCAGCGCGGCAGTCTCGCGGCTGTAGGGTGATTACCGAGTGCTGGTCCCGGGACCCCTTACCTCCGGCGCCTCTGTTCTGCAGCACCGAAGCGGCGTCCCGGCAGACCCGCGCGCCCTCTGGGATCTTCTCCACAGATGTCCTCTCTGATCAGCCGCACTTCCGCGCCAGGCTCCAGCGCAGGCAGGGAGGCCCTTTGCTCTCACGCCGGGGTGCTGTGGAGGAGGGGGAGGGAGCGCCTACTGTTGCCCCCGATCTCTCCACGTCCCGGCAGCTTCGGAGCGATGAGGGTCCAGCGGGGCTTCCCGCTCCGCTCTCCCCTGTCGTCTCGGCGTGGATGGCAAGATGGCGCCGGCCAGGCAATGGCGCCAAAACTTCCCGGACTCCCTCCGCTCACATACAGCTGCCCGGTGCTTCTTTCTGCCCCGCAACTGGCTCAGTGCGACTCCGGCTGTGTGGGGACGCTGGGGAAGTCTTTAATCTCGTCTATAGGGGTTATAAATGTGGTCTTTTGCAGGCTGATAGTGGGAGCCACAGCGAGCTGCGTCTTCTCTGTTTGGGATCCAGGCCACGCCCCTCTCATTTTTCTATTTTTGTAATCCACAGTGTCAGTTTAATATTATATATTTTTCATGGGATGTAAAGTAAGAATGAAGTATCCCATTGGGGGTGGATGGAGGTGGCTACTGAAGAGGATGGAAAATTGAAAAATACACTTTGAACAAATAGGAGAAATGGACTTAATGGGGGCTCATCTTGGCGGTTATGAGAAGATCGCGTCTCAGTTGGAGATCTGGACAGGATCGTCTTCATTGGACCCTTGCAGCTGGATGAACCTTATGCAAATTCTATGGATGATGGATCCCTATTTTTACATGGCTTTGGACATTCTTTGTATGTGTATGCCCACGGAGTTTTGTTATGATAACATGTGGGATATTTTTCACACATGGACCACTAGTAATTAAACGAAACAATTGTACGCTCGCTCCCGGCACATTTACTCATTTGTGCGGGTATTATATGGTATTACCTACTTTGGGGCATACTAATGCATTGGAGCCTTACATTACATTATACTTTATTACTATCATTATTACTTTTTTATACCTTCTGATGTCATGGGGATTACTATTATCTGTATATATATATTGCATTAACATCTCTTCCTTCCCCCAGGTACTTTATTCGTTACTTATGGGGCTTTATTTCATTGCATACGCCCATACATCAGGTGGTCATGCACCGTGACCTATGCTCTGCCACTCATTTGGTATATGTCCTTTCCTCCTATCACCCTCTTGTTTCATTCCCTGCTGGTACCAGCCTTTTTTTTTTTTTTTTTTTCTTTCCTCCCAACCCTCGCCCCCCCCCCCCCCCCCCCTTCTCCTCACTCCTTTCTTTGGTCTAGCAGGATCATTTGTCCTGCATCCTTATCGGCTGGCTTGGTCTGTTTCGCTGAACTTACCCGGGCTTTCATGTTCCTCTAGGGGCGCAGCGTCCTCTGGCTCTCCTAACCAGGCTATCGTGTGCACAGCGGTATGTCATTCACCCTAATTGATTTAACTATTTAATCCGGTCATATGCGCCTCCAGGTCACTTCCCCTGACGAAGCTGCTGCGGCAGCGATACGCGTGGGGCCTGCTTCCACCACACTCCTCCATTTCTGGGCTATTCTGCCCGTTTCCCCTGTGCATTCATAGGGAGTTTATTTACTTGCTATTTTGGACTTCTGCCTCATATTTTTCTGCAGCACATCTCAGGATCCATCTTATCCATGCACAGGTTGTATCCACAGGGCTGATGTACCGTATATACTCGAGTATAAGCCGAGATTTTCAGCCCAAATTTTTGGGCTGAAAGTGCCCCTCTCGGCTTATACTCGAGTCAAGGTGGGTGGCAGGGTCGGCGGGTGAGGGCGCTGAGGCATACTTACCTAGTCCCAGCGATCCTGGCGCTGTCCCTGCCGTCCCACGGTCTTCTGTGCTGCAGCTTCTTCCCCTCTTCAGCGGTCACGTGGGACCGCTTATTAGAAAAATGAATAGGCGGCTCCACCTCCCATAGGGGTGGAGCCGCATATTCATTTCTCTAATCAGCGGTGCCGGTGACCGCTGATAGAGAAAGCTGCGGCACCGAAGACCAGCTGTGACAGGCGGGGGCAGCGTCAGGAGCGGCGGGACTAGGTAAGTATTTTATATTCACCTGTCCGCGTTCCAGCCGCCGGGCGCCGCTCCATCTTCCCGGCGCCTCCATCTTCCCGGCATCTATCTGCGCTCTGACTGTTCAGGTCAGAGGGCGCGATGACGCGTATAGTGTGCGCGGCGCCCTCTGCCTGATCAGTCAGAGCAGAGACGCCGGGAAGATGGAGGCGCCGGGACCAGACGCTGGGAGCTGCAAGCAAGAGAGGTGAGTATGTGTTTTTTTTTTTTTTATTGCAGCAGCAGCGGCGCAGATTTATGTGGAGCATCTATGGGGCACAATGAACGGTGCAGAGCATATATGGGGCACAATGAACGGTGCAGAGCATATATGGAGCACAATGAACGGTGCAGAGCATATATGGGGCACAGCTATGGGACAATAATGAACGGTGCCGAGCATATATGGGGCACAATGAACGATGCAGAGCATATGTGGGGCACAGCTATGGGACAATAATGAACGGTGCCGAGCATATATGGGTCACAATGAACGGTGCAGAGCATATATGGGGCACAATGAACGGTGCAGAGCATATATGGGGCACAGCTATGGGACAATAATGAACGGTGCCGAGCATATATGGGGCACAGCTATGGGACAATAATGCAGAGCATATATAGGGCACAATGAACGATGCAGAGCATATATGGGGCACAGCTATGGGACAATAATGAACGGTGCCGAGCATATATGGGGCACAATGAACGGTGCAGAGCATATATGGGGCACAATGAACGGTGCAGAGCAGATATGGGGCACAGATATGGGACAATAATGAACGGTGCCGAGCATATATGGGGCACAGCTATGGGGCAATAATGAACCGTGCAGAGCACTATATGGGGCACAGATATGGGACAATAATGAACGGTGCCGAGCAGAGCACTGCATGGGGCAGAGCTATGGGACAATAATGAACGGTGCCGAGCATATATGGGGCACAGCTATGGGACAATAATGAACGGTGCAGAGAATATATGGGGCACAGATATGGGACAATAATGAACGGTGCAGAGCATATATGGGGCACAGATATGGGACAATAATGAACGGTGCAGAGCAGAGCACTGTATGGGGCAGAGCTATGGGACAAAATGAACGGTGCAGAGCACAGTATGGGGCACAGCTATGGGACAAAATGAACGGTGCAGAGCACTGTATGGGGCACAGCTATGGGACAAAATGAACGGTGCAGAGCACTATATGGCACAGCTATGGGGAAATAATGATCTATTTTTATTTTTGAAATTCACCGGTAAATGCTGCATTTCCACCCTAGGCTTATACTCGAGTCAATAAGTTTTCCCAGTTTTTTGTGGCAAAATTAGGGGGGTCGGCTTATACTCGGGTCGGCTTATACTCGAGTATATACGGTACTTCATCGTCACCTTTATTTCAGGGGACTATATATATGGGTCACCCTCCTGGGCTATTTGCTCTTCATACCTGGGATAGTGGGTTTATACATAGTGCTGTTGTTGTCATACAGGTCCTTCTCAAAAAAATAGCATATAGTGTTAAATTTCATTATTTACCATAATGTAATGATTACAATTAAACATTCATATATTATAGATTCATTATCCACCAACTGAAATTTGTCAGGTCTTTTATTGTTTTAATACTGATGATTTTGGCATACAACTCCTGATAACCCAAAAAACCTGTCTCAATAAATTAGCATATTTCACCCATCCAATCAAATAAAAGTGTTTTTTAATAACAAACAAAAAAACCATCAAATAATAATGTTCAGTTATGCACTCAATACTTGGTCGGGAATCCTTTGGCAGAAATGACTGCTTCAATGCGGCGTGGCATGGAGGCAATCAGCCTGTGACACTGCTGAGATGTTATGGAGGCCCAGGATGCTTCAATAGCGGCCTTAAGCTCATCCAGATTGTTGGGTCTTGCGTCTCTCAACTTTCTCTTCACAATATCCCACAGATTCTCTATGTGGTTCAGGTCAGGAGAGTTGGCAGGCCAATTGAGCACAGTAATACCATGGTCAGTAAACCATTTACCAGTGGTTTTGGCACTGTGAGCAGGTGCCAGGTCGTGCTGAAAAATGAAATCTTCATCTCCATAAAGCATTTCAGCCGATAGAAGCATGAAGTGCTCCAAAATCTCCTGATAGCTAGCTGCATTGACCCTGCCCTTGATGAAACACAGTGGACCAACACCAGCAGCTGACATGGCACCCCACACCATCACTGACTGTGGGTACTTGACACTGGACTTCAGGCATTTTGGCATTTCCTTCTCCCCAGTCTTCCTCCAGACTCTGGCACCTTGATTTCCGAATGACATGCAAAATTTGCTTTCATCAGAAAAAGGTACTTGGGACCACTTAGCAACAGTCCAGTGCTGCTTCTCTGTAGCCCAGGTCAGGCGCCTCTGCCGCTGTTTATGGTTCAAAAGTGTCTTTACCTGGGGAATGCGGCACCTGTAGCCCATTTCCTGTACACCAGACTCAGTCGACTGCTTCCTCAGGTTCCCCAAGGTCTGGAATCGGTCCTTCTCCACAATCTTCCTCAGGGTCCGGTCTCCTCTTCTCGTTGTACAGCGTTTTCTGCCACATTGTTTCCTTCCAACAGACTTACCATTGAGGTGCCTTGATAGAGCACTCTGGGAACAGCCTATTTGTTGAGAAATTTCTTTCTGGGTCTTACCCTCTTGCTTGAGGGTGTCAATGATGGCCTTCTTGACATCTGTCAGGTCGCTAGTCTTAGGGTACCGTCACACAGTGCAATTTTCATCGCTACGACGGTACGATCCGTGACGCTCCAGCGTCGTAACAATATCGCTCCAGCGTCGTAGACTGCTGTCACACTTTGCAATCTACGACGCTGGAGCGATAATTTCATGACGTATGTGCGATGTAGAAGCCGTTGGTTACTATGCGCACATCGTATACGATATATGTTACACCATGCAATCATGCCGCCACAGCGGGACACTAGACGACGAAAGAAAGTTTCAAACGATCTGCTACGACGTACGATTCTCAGCGGGGTCCCTGATCGCAGGAGCGTGTCAGACATTGCGATATCGCTCGAACGTCACAGATATATCGCTCGAACGTCACGAATCGTGCCGTCGTAGCGATCAAAATTTCACTGTGTGACGGTACCCTTACCCATGATGGGGGTTTTGAGTAATGAACCAGGCAGGGAGTTTATAAAAGCCTCAGGTATCTTTTGCATGTGTTTAGAGTTAATTAGTTGATTCAGAAGATTAGGGTAATAGGTCGTTTAGAGAACCTTTTCTTGATATGCTAATTTATTGAGACAGGTTTTTTGTGTTATCAGGCGTTGTATGCCAAAATCATCAGTATTAAAACAATAAAAGACCTGACAAATTTCAGTTGGTGGATAATGAATCTATAATATATGAAAGTTTAATTGTAATCATTACATTATGGTAAATAATGAAATTTAACACTATATGCTAATTTTTTGAGAAGGACCTGTATATATGGATTGATGTGCACACAATTTCCAATGCATATGCAGGACAATATTTATAGGTGTTATGACCTCATTATTATGAGGAGTTTCTATCTCTTGGAGTGTGTTTTTTTCATACTAATTCATGTACCATGTTTTAAATGTTTTTATGTGTATATCTTTTGAGGTGCAATAAAGGTGTTTATATATATTTTCTATATTGATTGTGGTTGTGCATACTATACTAGTCTACTTTTTTCTCTTTGGTTTCATATGGGCAATATACTACGTGACTGGGCAAAATGCTACGTGACTGGGCGATATACTATGTGGCTGCGCGATATACTACGTGGGCTGTGCAATATACTACGTGGGCTGTGCAATATACTACGTGGACATGCATATTCTAGAATACCCGATGCGTTAGAATCAGGCCCCCATCTAGTATATATACACACACACACACACACGTATATATATACTGTGATGCTGATGCAGTGACCCATGTTGCAGCTAGAGGGCGCTCTATGTGCTCCTCGGGTTACGAATGGAGGCGTAACTGTAATGGTGACATTATTGTAAATGTCCGATATGTATCGCACAGGGAGTCTGCGCTGTAAGCCAGTAAAGTTGTTGTTCTGGGACCTGTAGTCCCACACACATTTGTATAGTTGTAAAGGGATGCTTACAGGGTTAGTTGGAGAGCTGGGCGGGTCTTACTAACTACACACACCTCCCACCCAGGGGAGGGGTTTCAGGTACATAATGTTACCATGGTGTGGTCACATGGTGGAGAGTGTTTGGATTTGTTTGGTCCATGTGCAAGGTCCTGGAAGCCTATGTGTGGGGTGTAATATCTCCCTGAATAGCACGTGGTGGGGCTGTTCTGTCTTCCTCCACGTAGGATGCTGTGTGGATTCCAACATACGGCTAAACCTTCATCCACATCCCAGTAAACAGACTGTGTTGATGCTTAAGTCTTATTTATTAGGGTGATGATAACCAAAACTATAACGTTGAACAACAATGGTGGACAGTATTCATAGTAGATGATCGAATAGTGAATGATGTTGATGTACAAGGTGGATGTTCAGTGAATAATCATAGTGGATGACTGATCATAGTGGATGGCTGATCATAGTGGATGACTGGTGAAAAACTGTAAAGAATAACAGCATTTCAGTATAAGCACATACAGGGTGCAATCACATAAATAACTGGGACATTACAGCAGAAATTATACAGAGTGCATTACACAGTAATTCTGCAGCACTGCCCTATTCTAAACAAAGATGCATCTATCTAAATGCAGAGTACACATTAACCTAACTGCAAGCTGCAAAGCACAATCTGCCTAACTAACTATATTTGACTATAGGAGCTGCATAAGGCTTAAATACTAACACAAACATAGTAACATAGTAAGGCCGAAAAAAGACATTTGTCCATCCAGTTCAGCCTATATTCCATCATAATAAATCCCCAGATCTACGTCCTTCTACAGAACCTAATTGTATGATACAATATTGTTCTGCTCCAGGAAGACATCCAGGTCTCTCTTGAACCCCTCGACTGAGTTCGCCATCACCACCTCCTCAGGCAAGCAATTCCAGATTCTCACTGCCCTAACAGTAAAGAATCCTCTTCTATGTTGGTGGAAAAACCTTCTCTCCTCCAGACGCAAAGAATGCCCCCTTGTGCCCGTCACCTTCCTTGGTATAAACAGATCCTCAGCGAGATATTTGTATTGTCCCCTTATATACTTATACATGGTTATTAGATCGCCCCTCAGTCGTCTTTTTTCTAGACTAAATAATCCTAATTTCGCTAATCTATCTGGGTATTGTAGTTCTCCCATCCCCTTTATTAATTTTGTTGCCCTCCTTTGTACTCTCTCTAGTTCCATTATATCCTTCCTGAGCACCGGTGCCCAAAACTGGACACAGTACTCCATGTGCGGTCTAACTAGGGATTTGTACAGAGGCAGTATAATGCTCTCATCATGTGTATCCAGACCTCTTTTAATGCACCCCATGATCCTGTTTGCCTTGGCAGCTGCTGCCTGGCACTGGCTGCTCCAGGTAAGTTTATCATTAACTAGGATCCCCAAGTCCTTCTCCCTGTCAGATTTACCCAGTGGTTTCCCATTCAGTGTGTAATGGTGACATTGATTCCTTCTTCCCATGTGTATAACCTTACATTTATCATTGTTAAACCTCATCTGCCACCTTTCAGCCCAAGTTTCCAACTTATCCAGATCCATCTGTAGCAGAATACTATCTTCTCTTGTATTAACTGCTTTACATAGTTTTGTATCATCTGCAAATATCGATATTTTACTGTGTAAACCTTCTACCAGATCATTAATGAATATGTTGAAGAGAACAGGTCCCAATACTGACCCCTGCGGTACCCCACTGGTCACAGCGACCCAGTTAGAGACTATACCATTTATAACCACCCTCTGCTTTCTATCACTAAGCCAGTTACTAACCCATTTACACACAATTTCCCCCAGACCAAGCATTCTCATTTTGTGTACCAACCTCTTGTGCGGCACGGTATCAAACGCTTTGGAAAAATCGAGATATACCACGTCCAATGACTCACCGTGGTCCAGCCTATAGCTTACCTCTTCATAAAAACTGATTAGATTGGTTTGACAGGAGCGATTTCTCATAAACCCATGCTGATATGGAGTTAAACAGTTAAACATAAGATGCATTAAACCTTTCTAAACGTACCGAGATCCGTTAGGACAGGGGTAAGGAAGTAAGCGAGACAGGAGCACGTGTACCTCTCTTCAGACTAGAGGAAAATGGCTACTGAAGCTTGTCTTCCACAAAAAGAATGAGGGCGGAACCTACCCAGAAGACATTGCTGTTCTGAGTGAAAGGTTGGTAAACAACATGAAAAGTAGGCAACTGATGACCTCCAGTGGCCACAACTTGAATTACAAGATAATTAACTTTCTGCACAATAAGATGGGCAGAACAGGGGCTTTGGCACCAAGTGGCCTGTAATTTCATGTTGTGATACTATGTGAGTAGACATTGATACAGCGCATGGACAACCTTGGGAATTAGAGGGGGACTGGCGGGTGTAGTGTCTGAACTGTGAGTTAAAGCCGTATATGAAGTATCAGAGTTAAAATGTATATAATGAACTGTGCATGACTCGGTTTATGCTGCATAAAAATAAGCCGCCTGGACTGTTTGTAGGAGAAACCCATTCCTGTGTGCCTGAATATCGTGGCCAAGTGAGTGTCCCCAAACACACTCAGCGCTATCTATCTTATAGTGCTAGACTGCGGGCAACGATTCAGGAAGCATGTGTGGAGGGGATTGCTGTAACTCGACGGGGTTGCGAAGTTTGCTGTAGATCAGCAGGTCCACGAAGCTTACAAGCGTCTGCCTGTTTCTCGGTGGGGTTACGAAGAGTTGAAAGTCTGCGGTGTGGAGCCGTGCAGAACCTTGTGGAGAGCAGGTGCAGGTGCAGCAGGAGGTTCTGTAGGAGCTGCAGTGGCAACAGCAGCAGCTTGAGATCAGCACCTGGAGGTGCCAGCAGTTTGTGGCTGTGGTAGTGCCAGCAGGAGCTGGTGAGGTGTCGTAAGGACATTGGTGGTTCAGATTGTGCAGACTCTTAAAGGGCCAGTGCTGACCCAAAGAGACTTTTTTTTCTGTGTGAACTGGTGCCTGAGAGTACCGTGGGGAGTCCACGGGGTGTACCCCAGGGAAGGGGTGGTGTCCCTAACAAAAAAAAAAAAAAGGTGGTGTCCGTAAAAGTGGGTGGTGCCCCAAACGGATGGTTGCCCAAAAGGGGGTGGAGTCCCAAAAGAGGGCAGTAACCCGAACAGGGGTGGTAACCCAAAAGGGGTGGAGTCTCAAAAGGAAGCAGTAACCCGAACAGAGGTGGTTGCCCAAAAAGGGGTGGAGTCCCAAAAAGGGGCAGTGACCCGAACAGGAATGGTTGCCCAAAAGGGGGTGGAGTCCCAACTAGAGGCAGCGGCGAATGCACTATTGGGCTGTAGCAGGGAACAACGTAGCTCATGCTATGTAGGTCCACGCTATGCTGTGGATTGCTCGGCCAATAAGGTGTCATGATGTTGAGGGAGGATCTAAAGTGATCCTTCACGGTTAACTCAGTGATTTCCAAATTAATCTACAGGGCATTGCCGGCAACTGAAAATGACCAGACGGAGACGGATGCCTCTGTTTGGGGGGGATCAAGCAGATCTCTGGGCCCCCGTTTATTGTCTATGACTTTTCATAGTCATAGAAATTATACTTCAACCAATCAGCATAAGAACACATTCACAGTTCTTAACCTATAAGAATGCAGGAACAGTCTGTACGTCAAAGTCTCGTAGAACAATGCACCCTCAGTCTCATGTCCTGGCAGATTGCAACAATCGAGGTCTCATCAAGGTCTCATAACATCTGTAAACTTTAGTCTACTAACAAAATTTATATTCAAAACAACAAAATGGAGTCGAAAAGCACAAAATGGAGAATCCTTCTTAATTTGTTCCTTCACATTCCCCCCTAGATAAATTTTGTTAACTAATGTCCAGCATCAGAGGTACTATCCCAAGCTATAAGCTCGAGTGGTACTGGTCTTCACATGACTGGTGCCATGTTACCAGCCATGGCTTTTGCGGCGTACCCGTCCCCCCTGTATACTAGAATTTACGAATAACAATTATTGATAACAGTGGTGGGGATCTTTTGAAGATAGCCATGCGCTTGGCTTCAACATCTTCATCAGGTAACTTTGTAAAATCGGTGTAGAGAAGAGCAGGGGTGGCAACGCTTTTGGTTTCATCATTAGTTGTCTTAGTGCAGAATTTCCTAATACATACAGAAATACACCAAAAAGCAAGTTTTAGTATTACATACATGACAAGGATAAAGGCAACGATGTGTAACAAACTTTGCAAGATTCCAGCTATCCAGCCGCAAGTCCCTCAAACCAATTGGCTGGATTAAGAAAGGAGAAGGTGTCTGCCACCAACTGTCCTTATTATGGTCATTGTCTTTATCATATTGATCTGAGTCTTTGAATATCTTCTAACTTTAACTTTAGAGCACTATTGGGATCTATATAATAACAGCATGTGGGTCTAATAACCTGACACATACCACCCTGTGCTGCTGTTAAGTAGTCCAGTGTGACGGGGTGTACGGCAGAGCAAGAAGGGGCAACAGGCCAAGGGATGATTCCACAGATTTATTATCAAGAACGCTGGAACAACACATGTAGGTAGAGCTACAGAGTCCACAATTAGTCCAACGGAACAGGTTCGGGGGCACCTCCCGATAATCCTTGTGCCAGGTAACAAAGCAATAGTCCACACGAGTCCAAGGGATCCCAAAACAATCCCACGAACGACGAGATATGTCCTCAGCTCAAGTCTCGCCCCGTTCGCTTCCGCAGTCCAAGATGGACATGGGGTCTTGCCTCAGCTAAGAATCCCCACTCCTCCTTCAAGGATCAACTCACATCTGATCTCAAAATAAGAATGGATTGTCTGAGCTCCTGGGATCCGCCCATGAAGGGGGGTAGGGGTCACACCTTCTATTCAATGGTTGGGTCCACCAGAAGATTCTAGACTGGTGGGCTCCGCCTAATCTATGTAGTATGTACATTTGAGTAGCCACCTGCTGTGAGGAAGAATGGCTATTCCTCCACTAGTGATGTTGACAAAGCTTAATTACATTAGAGCTTATGGCTGCAAGTATTGGGGGAAGGAGACATATTGTTACAGGTGAACTCCCAGCACAAGAAAATACATAAATTACAGCTAATAGAAACCAGAGAACAGTTACATACATCAAATGGCATACCACTCAAACACAGGACAGGGCAAAAGTACAGATCATGACATCCAGTACTACAGTATGTTGATTAGTGACTATGATAAGTTGGTTTTGGACAGCAACAGTAGTATTAAGTATATCCAATATATCCCAAATTTGATAATCTAGATAGTCTGTGGCCCTAACCAATTTATCCCATATTTGTGTAATCATAGGGTAAATGAAAATAGAACTGACAATTTTATTGGCTATACCCATCTGTACTACTAATCTTTCATGATATTGTACAAACTTATTCTTCAAGGATGTTGGGGAATTTAGGCTGTCCCATGCGGTTACCAATATTATTATATAGAAATACGAAAAACCAAAACATTGTCCCCCTTATTTGCTACTAGTCTGTTTGACCAGCTTGCAGTGCGATGCGTGGATCCACGTCGGCCTTCCTTCCAGCTTTACTGACATAGGAGTAATGAGGAGGACTTGGTAGGGACCGTTGTACAAGGGTTCTAGTCCGTGTTTTCTGACATGGCTTTTCACGACCATAAGACCACCAGGCTTCAAATTGTGACAAATGTCGGTTTCTGCTGAATCTGGAAGGGAAGAATAAACTAAAACATGGGTGTTAGCAACATTTTTACTAAGCTGAATAACATATTGAACAGCACGGTCAGTTTCTTCTGACAACTACTGAGACTGAAAATTTGCAACTTAGAACCTAGCACCAAACAATATCTCATTAGGGGACAGGCCATGTTTTGCAATAGGGGTAGTACGAATGTGTAAGAGCCCTGGCCATGGAGCCGTAGTCTCCTGCATCATTTTGGTCAATTGTCCCTTCAGTGTGCCATTCAGCCTCTTAACTTTCCCACTAGATTGTGGATGGTAAGGAGTATGGAGGGCTACAGTGGATCCAAGCATTGTCAGAACCTCCTGATACACATGAGAAGAAAAGACCGGGCCTTGGTCACTTTCAACAACTTCTGGAACACCATATCTGAATATAACTTCCATCACCAGTTTCTTCGCTGTGGTCTTTGCAGTCATGTTGGTAACGGAATGCTTCTGGCCAACTGGAGAACATATCGACAACCACCAGACAATATTCATACCTTCCAGACTTAGGCAACATGATATGGTCCACCTGGAACTTTTGGAAAGGATAGTCACTCTTAGCAAGATGTTTTGGGGGTACACGTTGAAGTTGACCGGGATTGCAGGTCTGACCGATGTTACATGCACGGTTGAGTGCTGTCAGGACTGCAGAAATACCTGGAGTCCAGTAGAATTTTTGTACCAGGGCTAGGGCCTGTTCTTCCCTCGGTGTGTGGGCCCATGTGCCCACATGGCAATAGCAGGGTACATCCGCTTAGGGAAACACACAAGTTGGTCCTTTTTCCAGAGACCATGTCCATACATGCTCCATCTGCCTTCCACTGCGTCATTTCTTCCTTTGGGGACATTCTCTGCATCGTCATTAAACGGTCTCGCGGGGTCCGACAGAAAACCTCAGTCTGTTGTGGATCATCAGGTTCCTGTAGAGTCAGTGTTTCTTGTAACTGTTTACGCTGAGAGCGTGTGGTCACCATAGCCGCTATGGTCTGTTCAACGGCTAGGAAAGCAGCAGCTTTTGCTTGCATATCCGCAAAGGTGTTACCAACAGTCTGTGGACTGTTCCTAGGACCGTGTGCCTTAACTTTGATAATGGCCACCTGGGTAGGTAATTTGATTGAGTCCATGAGGGTTTTAACAGCTTCAGCATTCTTCACTGGAGTCCTGGCAGTAGTAACAAATCCTCGATTAGCCCATAGGGCTCCGAAATCATGAGCAATACCAAATGCATACTGTGAGTCCGTGTATATATTAGCCCGCCTGTCTTTGGCCAGAACACATGCAGTAGACAGAGCCTGAAATTCTACTTTTTGTGCTGACAGTGAGAGACGGAGTGGAGCTGCGTGCACTACATTGTCTTCCGTAGTAACAGCATATCCTGTGTGGAATCTGCCAAAATCATCAGCATATCTTGAACCGTCTTTCAGGGCATTGTAGAGAGGTTGCATTATGCGGGATGCGTCCGGTATCCACTGACAACAATAAGTACATAGTCCAAGAAAACGCTGGAGTGCAGTCTCATCTTTTGGGAAAGGAAGGGAGCTGACTGCTATTTTTCTTTTTTCTGTGAGGTGTCTGGCACCCTGAAGGAGACAGTGACACAAAAATATCACTTGACCAAGGCAGAACCGAAGTTTCGAGGCCGAAACCCGACAGTTCAGATCTGCCAGATACTTGAGGAGGCTAACAATGGCAACAATGGCTTCCTGCTCTGTCTGTGCACACAACAAAAGATTACCCACATACTGAAGCAGTGTGACATAAGGATATTCTAACTGCCAGGGTAAAAGACACTCACCCATATTTTTTTCAAACTGATTGGGACTGTTTTGGGCCCCTTGTGGCATAACTGTCCACATAAATTGTCGTCCCTGATAAGTGAATGCAAACAGAAACTGGCAATCTGGGTGTAAAGGAATACTGAAGAAGGCATTGGCGAGGTCGATAACTGTGATAATAAATCTGCCCCCAGTAAATTTACCGGACATAAGGGAGAGATTACGAACTGAGCAGTAACTTCAGGGAAAGGGTCCCACAGGGATGGGTTTTGTGAGAGTATATTTATTGGGTTTGCCATCTACTCTAATTAAAACAAACTCTTGATCTGAGAATTAACATGGCGAGGGAGATTCCCAGACATACGGTTAAAAGGGGATATTGGAGTATGGGACTGGATTTGTGTAAGGGAGGAGGGCTGGAGCTGAAGTCTGGGCCACTGATAAGGAACCAGCTGCGTCCTTGTAACTGTGTGTGGGGGGGGGGGGAGCTGAGATTGGAGCAGAAATCCCTGCAGCTACTGGTTTAACCTTTGCCTCCCCTGTTGATGCAGGGTGGGTTAAGTTCTGAAAAACTTTTTTTTTTCCTTTCTTACTACTTTTAATGCATCATCTGGAGTGGAAGTCTCAATATCGGATCTCATTGACATTATTGCCTCTTTCAATTCAGATTTAAGGCCGGACATCAAAGCTACTACAAAAAGGTGTGTATAGGCTTTATTTTACAATAAGAATCCCAGATCTTTAAATACTACCATAAGAAGCCCAGTCCAGGACACATTGGTGCCCCGGGGCCAAGGGACACAGGGCCTACAGTCAAGAGCAGAGGCCCAATCCCCTGGGTAGGGACCACACCATCCAGCAGGGAGCCCCCCCGTTCCAGACCACCACCCTTTCTCTATCTGTCCCTCTAACACACCACCCCCAACCACCCTCCCAGCTCCCTCCCGCACCACAAACATCCAGCTCTTGTCATAGTAATAGACAACTTTCCCCCTTCAACGCAACAAAAACAAATCCGAACTCACCTTCTCTGCCAATCCCCAATCTGCCATACATCAACCACTCAACCCGAAGCAGGTGAATCCTCCACCAATCCCCCAACCACACCGACAACCAAACGATCCCCCACAAGCCTCCCTCCAAAACAAGACACCACACTTCACCCCAAACCCACAATAATTCTTTCTACTTCAATACAACATTGTACTATTGCACATACTACACAAGGATAGAAAATTCCGAGAGGACGCAGCGACTCGCCCCCTCCATACCAGAAACACAGAGATAAGAATTTACAGCATTCCTCAACACAAAAGAAGAAAGGCACAGCGCAGCTGTTTGACCTACCCCTCCCATCGGATATTTTGGAAATCTACACGCAGAAACAGAATACAGCAGTTCTCAGACTTAATTAATTTCTACAAAACCTTCATCACACAATTCACATGCCAGAACACCTTAGAAAAACCAATGATTGAGAATATTTTCAATATTTTCCTGCATTCCTGACAGAGTTCTTTCCCCGTCTTTGGGCTAAAAATATCAGATTCATCACACACACGGAAACTGATTCTACTTTAGAGCTAAATATCCTTACTTAGTTGTGCACAATACCAGAGCAGCTGTATTAGTTTTGTTCCACTAGGTTTACATGTCCCCCTCTGGGACAACCCAAAAACGCGGTACTCAGCGAAAGGAGGAGGGCGTTTCAAACTTTCTCTCCGGATACCTCTAGAAATATACATATATATCTATATATTCCTGAGTTACGCATCCTACCCATCTTCGATCACCTCACCGCGCCTGATTCTAACAGTGATCAGGAATTCAGGATATTTTGACTATAAAGAGAATTTAATCGCTGGTCAATCCGGGGTGTCCGTCCCTTATGAGGTACGGTTCGAGCACTGGGCTCCCAACGGAACTACACCTCTATATGATTCCACCCAAGAATCACCCCACCATCGGGGACAAACCTCAGATCCTCTTTGCAGCAACAAACACAGGAAAACCACACCAAACGGTCAGTCTGAACAGTATAACTGCCAACTTACCGTGGTTGTTGTGGGGGATGATCAGTCCCAATTTTCCAGTGCCTGTGTCCGGTCCGAGGGTCCTTTGTCCTGTTGTCCTCCGGGGGGTAGAGGCGTTCCTGTTTGGGGCCCCACGTTGGGCGCCAACTGTTGAGGGAGGATCTAAAGTGATCCTTCATGGTTAACTCAGTGATTTCCAAATTAATCTACAGGGTGTTGCCGGCAACTGAAAATGACCAGACGGAGACGGATGCCTCTCAAGCAGATCTCTGGGCCCCCGTTTATTGTCTATGACTTTTCATAGTCATAGGAATTATACTTCAACCAATCAGCATAAGAACACGTTCACAGTTCTTAACCTATAAGAATGCAGGAACAGTCTGTACGTCAAAGTCTCGTAGAACAATGCACCCTCAGTCTCATGTCCTGGCAGATTGCAACAATCAAGGTCTCATCAAGGTCTCATAACATCTGTAAACTTTAGTCTACTAACAAAATTTATATTCAAAACAACAAAATGGAGTCGAAAAGCACAAAATGGAGAATCCTTCTTAATTTGTTCCTTCACAATGATACTGTCCCTTCTGGCTAGATGGGGAAAGTGTAATGAGGCTGATAGACCCTGGGAGTAGTGTCTTGAGGATCCCTCCTGAATGTTCTGTGTCGCCTGGAACAGGGTCTAGAGAGAATGGCTCTGGTGGGGACGTTAAAGGATATTTGACAGCCTACCTATACATTGACGCGACTGAAGGGTCCACATACCACGAAGTGATGGTAGTCCCGGACTTACTTTATCCTATGGTAATAGGTCGAGACTTGGAAGCCCTGTGGGATTGGTGGTTAACAGGAAAAGTCTCTGTACAGATAATATGTATAGGTGGTAAAAATATGGATAATGCGTCCCCTTGAGTTGACAGTCCCACGTTAGGCATGACCAGAGGAAAGGTTGTGTCTGCCCAACTTACTGACCTGACGTTACCTGAAGTATACCACAATATGACTGATGGTGTGATAGTTAAAAAGAGTGGAGTTGACACCCAGATAGAGAGAGACTTGGAGGTTCACCATACTGTGGGGTGTGACACAGACTCTGGGGGTGACACTGACTCTGAGAAAGTAAGGGAGTACAGTAAAGAAGAACCCCACAAGAAGTGCAAGTCCTCCCATCGCCGGAGGAGCAAGGGCCACAAAGAAGTTGTTCAGGTGACTCTGGCTGATAATAGAAGGTCTGGTACTTCTACCTCCCAAGTGAGTTCTCTTTCAGATGCTGAAGAGATCGGGAAGGAAGGCGACGTGTCATTGCTCGTAGCAACCGATAGGGACGAATATGGTGAAGGCTCCAGAAAACCTGATGTGGAAGAGCTGGGGTACTCAGATACCCAAGAGAGGGTTGACACTGACAGTCTTGAGTCCGAGGGTACAGAAGTGGAGGAGGCCACCAAAGGAGTGAGGCCTGAAGCAGATACCTCCTCGAGTGATGGAAGCTCAACCAATCCAGAGATTGGAAGAAGCGACTTAAGGAGGATCTAGGAGACCGTAGAAGCCCGTATGAGGAGCTTTGGAGACGGGCTGCTGAGTGCCAAGTGGGTGGCTTGGAGAAAGAGGTGTCTGAGCTCAGAGGTCACCTGTCAATGTGGCAAACTGTGACCAAGCCCCTAAGGGAAGATGTGGAAGTGCTCAGAGAAGCAATAAGAGGTCCTCTACAAAAGAAAGAGGTGGTAATGAAGCAGAGCTGCCAATTCACATCTTGGCGAAGCCTCATGCAGAAGACAAAGCTGAGGAAGAGTTGATGCTAAAAGCAGAACAAGACAGTCACCCAGTCATGGCAGATGTCTTGATGGAAATGTTTGAGGCAAAGCGGGAGCTGTCCATCCATGAAGAGAGTGAGTCTTCGGCTCTTCAAGTTCATGATAGTGTTGAGGGAGGATCTGAAGTGACCCTTCACAGTTGACACAGTGATTTTCAAATTGATCCACAGGGCGTTGCCAGCAACTGAGAATAACCAGACTGAGACGTATGTCTCTGGGGGGATCCAGCAGATCTGACCCCCGTTTATTGTGTCGCACTTCTCATAATCTTAGAAGTTAGGGTATGTACACACGTAAAAAAACGGAAAAAAACGCTAACATCTGCACAAAAAATGCGGAATGCATTCTAAATGATAGGATGCATAATGTTAGCATTTTTTGACCGGATTTATAGCGTTTTTATAGCGAAATTCCGCAAAAAAAACGCTAAAAATCCTGACGTGTGCATATACCCTTATACTTCAACCAATCAACATAAGAACACGCTCACAGTTCTTAACCTATAAGAATGCAGGAACAGCCTGTACGTCAAGTTCCCATAGAACAATTTATCTCAAAACAGCAAGATGGAGTCGAAAAGCACAAAATGAAGCCTGTTTTAATTTTGCTTAGTTTAACCTTTCACAATAGAGGTACCTGAAGAGGTGCGAGAAGCATGTACCAGTAAGGATGTGCATGAGGCCTTTAAAAAGGCGGTCAAAATGTGTGGGGTGCACTGGGCACCAGAGACTAAACATTTGGTGATACTATCGACTAGGGAAGTCACAGTGAAGTGGGTGGCTATCCTGAGGAATATGCACCTACAATACCTCCACAGAAAACGGATGATCCTGTTGAGGAATAAAGAAGCCGCTCGACGTCTGGAGCGTGCAAGGAAAGCTCAAAGTCGGCTGGGCTTGGTGGAAGACATAGTGGAAGTACCTAGAAATCTGGTGGGGAAAGTACCATTTGTCATTGTTGGCTCAATGGAAAGCCTTAGGTATATGCGAATGCTTTTCCAATATCGGGTGAAGTACCTGAAAGAAATAGAGCAGCTAAGACTGGACCCACTGCAGGTTAATAAACAGCTGCAGGACATAAGGTGGCAGCTTCCTTCAACCCAAGGAATAAGGCACAAAAGGGACCCTCCAAATAAAGCAATGGCTGACCGCCAAAGACGTGAGAGAGAGAGAGACAATGAAGTTGACTATCTGAAAGTGTCAGTTCTACTCCCAGTACAAGACTAAGGGACATGAACAGTAGCAGACGTAGTAACGAAGGGTCAGACTCGGATCAGTCACTAGGCACGATTGGACGGTGGACGCATGACCGCAACAACCGTGGGTGGCGGCCATGGAAAGAAAGGTCACGTGAAGGGGCGCACTTGGAAAGTGTGGTTACTAAAGGTCTGGTGACACAGACAAACTGTGACTTAAGGGCCAAAGCTCAAGTCCTACATGTTGACCGCTGGGGCGGAGAAAACCTAACAAGGGTGTGATGTATGATGCTCAAAACCAACAGAGATGGTTCTCTCGACCGGTAGGGCAAGGTAATGTGCGTGACCTGTCTCGAGACCCGAGGTGTATGACAGGTGTTCAACCCCACAAGTTTGAACAGAGGGGGGTATGTGATGCAGTGACCCATGCTGCAGCTAGGGGGCGCTGTATGTGCTCCTCAGGATACGCATGGAGGCGTAACTGTAATGGTGATAATGAGATAGTGACTGGCATTATTGTAAATGGCCGGTATGTGTCATAGAGGGAGTCTGTCCTGTAAGCCAATAATGTTGTTGTTCTGGGACCTGTAGTCTCACAAGTATTTGTATAGTTGTAAAGGGAGGCTTACAGGGTTAGTTGGAGAGCTGGGCGGGACTGACTAACCACACACCTCCCACCAAGGGAAGGGGTTACAGGTACATAATGTGACCATGGTGTGGTCACATGGTGGAGAGTGTTTGGATTTGTTTGGTCCATGTGCAAGGTCCTGGAAGCCTATGTGTGGGGAGTAATATCTCCCTGAATAGCACGTGGTGGGGCTTTGGCACTGAGTGGCCTGTGTGTTGGACGATCCCAGTTGGGGACCGACATCCTGAAGAGCGCACAGAGAGGCCATGTGTGAGCGGAGTCGGTGACAGCACTGAGTTGGGGAGCTACTGACCTTCGGAGGGTTTGGACTGTCGTGAGTGCCCTGGTTGCAAGGACAGTAATCCCCATTAGGCTGCTTACCAGGAGTGTGGACTGACAAGGAGTCAGCATGTGGAGCAGGAGCTCCAGAAAGGTAACTCCAGATAAAGGGGTTTCTATGAACTGTGCGGTCACCCACGGCAACTGGTCAAAGGAGGACCAGCTTTGTTTAGAGACTGTAATTTCATGTCGTGATACTTTGTGAGTAGACATTGATATGGTGCACGGACATCCCAGGGAACTAGTTAGAGGAGGACTGGCGGGTGTAGTGTCTGAACTGTGAGTTAAAGCCGTATATGAAGTATCGGAGTTAAAATATTTATAATGAATCGTGCATGACTCGGTTTATGCTGCATAAAATAAACCGCATGGACTGTTTGTGTGAGAAACCCGTTCCTGTGTGCCTGAATATCGTGGCCAATTGAGTGTCCCCCAACACACTCAGTAAACGCTATCTTACAACACACATATACACACATATATACACATATATGCACACACAAATATATATATATATATATATATATATATATATATATAGACTCATATACACAAACCTATATACAAACACTCATGTATTCACACACATATCCTTCTATATTATTTCAAAACACTCTTTTTCTTTTTCGGTGATTACTTTGTATCTCCATTCATACTGCACCCACATACACAAATGATACACCACTTGAAAAGTAAACTTGCCTCCTTCAGCAAGAAAATAGCCAAACAAACCACACATCCACAATGTGATCACAAAATACAGTTTAAACATTAATTTTCATAAACCTACAGTAAGGAAAAATGACCTGCAGGTGGCACCACACTATCCCAAAGCACACTACCACAAAGCTGCTTACAGACATCACAAAAAAAGACATCACAAACAAATTCTAACATTTGCCTTGGGGGTTTTCCAGCTTGCCGAACTGCTTGCCCAGGCAATTTCAGGAACATTGGAGGATTGCACACTTCACTGCAGGTGAATCACATATGCAAGCACATTTGTAAACATGCACTGCCTATTCAATTGCACACTTACTCCGTTCATACTCCACCGATACACACAAATGATAGACCATTTCAAAGGTCAAATTATCTGCAGGTGGCATTTGCCTTGTGGGCTTTCCAGCTTGCCGAAGAGCTTACCCAGCCTATTTCAGGCAAATTCAAGGATTGCACACTTCAATGCAGGTGAGTCAAATATGCAAAAACATTTGTAAACATGCACTGCTTTTTCGGTGATGACTTCACCCCACACACAAATAATACACCATTTGAAAGATAAACTTGCCCCCTTCAGCAAGAAAAGACACAAACAAACCACACATTCACGATTTGATCAATACAGTTTAAACATTCATTTTCAGAAACCTGAAGTAAAAAAACAACATGCAGGTGGCACCACGACCTCAAGTTCATGATAGTGGTAACATGTCTTTGATATTACCTGCGTTTATTTGTGAAAAAAACGGAAATTTGGCGAAAATTTTGCAATTTTCCAACTTTGAATTTTTATGCCCTTAAATCACAGAGATATGTCACACAAAATACTTAATAAGTAACATTTCCCACATGTCTACTTTACATCAGCACAATTTTGGAACCAAATTCTTTTTTGTTAGGGAGTTATAAGGGTTAAAAGTTGACCAGCAATTTCTCATTTTTACAACACCATTTTTTTTAGGGACCACATCACATTTGAAGTCATTTTGAGAGGTCTGTATGATAGAAAATAACCAAGTGTGACACCATTCTAAAAACTACACCCCTCAAGGTGCTCAAAACCACATTCAAGAAGTTTATTAACCCTTCTGGTGCTTCACAGGAATTTTTGTAATCTTTAAAAAAAAATGAACTTTTAATTTTTTTTCACAAAAAATTTACTTCAGCTCCAATTTGTTTTATTTTACCAAGGGTAACAGGAGAAAATGGACCCCAAAAGTTGTTGAACAATTTGTCCTGAGTACCCCGAAACCCCATATGTGTGGGTAAACCACTGTTTGGGCGCATGGCAGAGCTCGGAAGGGAAGGAGCGCCGTTTGACTTTTCAATGCAAAATTGTCTGGAATTGAGATGGGACGCCATGTTGCTTTGGGGAGCCCCTGATGTGCCTAAACATTGAAACCCCCCACAGGTGACACCATTTTGGAAAGTAGACCCCCTAAGGAACTTAGCTAGATGTGTTGTGAGAACTTTGAACCCCAAAGTGTTTCACTACAGTTAATAACGCAGAGCAGTGAAAATAAAAAATACTTTTTGTGGAAAAAAAAATGACCTTTAACATCCAGTTTTGTATTTTCCCAAGGGTAACAGGAGAAATTGGTCCCCAAAAGTTGTTGTCCAATTTGTCCTGAGTATGCTGATACCCCATATATGGGGGCGAACCACCGTTTGGGAGCATGGCAGAGCTCGGAAGGGAAGGAGCGCCATTTGGAATGCAGACTTAGATGGATTGGTCTGCAGGCATCACGCTGCATTTGCGGAGCACCTGATGTACCTAAACAGTAGAAACCGTCCACAAGTGACCCCATATTGGAACCTAGACCCCCCCATGGAACTTATCTAGATGTGTTGTGAGAACTTTGAACCCCCAAGTATTTCACTACAGTTTATAACGCAGAGCCGTGAAAATAAAAAATAATTTTTTTCCTACAAAAATGTTTTTTTTAGCCCTCCAAATTTTTATTTTTCCAAGGGTAACAAGAGAAATTGGACCCCAAAAGTTGTTGCCCACTTTGTTCTGAGTACGCTGATACCCCATATGTTGGGGTAAACCCCATATGTTGGGGTAAACCCCTGTTTGGGAACACGGGAGAGCTCTGAAGGGAAGTAGCACTGTTTTACTTTTTCAACGCAGTTTGGAGAGCCCTGATGTGCCTAAAAAGTGCAAACCCCAATTCTAACTGAAACCCAAACCCAAACACACCCCTAACACTAATCCCAACCACACCTCAAACCCCAACTCCAACACACCCCTAACCCAAATCCCAACCATAACCCTAACCACACCCCTAACCCTGACACACCCCTAACCCCAACCATAACCCTAACCACACCCCTAACCCTGACACACCCCTAACCCTAATCCCAACCGTAAATGTAATCCAAACCCCAACCCTAACCCTAATGGGAAAATGTAAATAAATACATTTTTTAAATTTTTTTTATTTTTCCCTAACTAAGGGGGTGATGAAGGGGGGTTTGATTTACTTTTATAGCAGGTTTTTTAGCGGATTTTTATGATTGGCAGCCGTCACACACTAAAAGACGCTTTTTATTTAAAAAAATATTTTTTCGTGTTACCACATTTTGAGAGCTATAATTTTTCCTTATTTTGGTCCACAGAGTCATGTGAGGTCTTGTTTTTTGCGGGACGAGTTGACATTTCTATTGGTAACCTTTTTGGGCATGTGACTTTTTTGATCGCTTTTTATTCCGATTTTTGTGAGGCAGTATGACCAAAAACCAGCTATTCGTGAATTTCTTTTTTTTTTTGGGGTGGGGGGGGGTAGGGGGCGTTTATACCGCTCCGTGTTTAGTAAAATAGATAATGCAGTTTTATTCTATGGGTCAGTACGATTACAGCGATTACAGCGATACCTCATTTATATCTTTTTTTATATTTTGGCGCTTTTATACGATAAAAACTATTTTATATAAAAAATAATTATTTTTGCGTCGCTTTATTCTGAGGACTATAGCTTTTTTTATTTTTTGCTTATGATGCTGTGTCATGGCTCGTTTTTTGCGGGACAAGATGACGTTTTCAGCGGTACCATGGTTATTTATATCCGTATTTTTGATCGTGTGCTATTCCACTTTTTGTTCGGCGGTATGATAATAAAGCATTGTTTTTTGTCTCGTTTTTTTTTTTAAAGGTGTTCACTGAAGGGGTTAACTAGTGGGACAGTTTCATAGGTCGGGTCGTTACTGGCACGGCGATACTAAATATGTGTACTTTTATTGTTTTTTTTTATTTAGATAAATGTATTTTTGGGAATAATATTTTTTTTCCCATTATTTAGGATTATTTTTTTTACACATATAGATATATATTTTTTTTACTTCATAGCATCATGTTATGAGGTCAGATCACGGATCTGACACTTTGCAAAGCACTGTGTCAGATCAGCGATCTGACATGCAGGGCTGCAGGCTTACCAGCGCCTGCTCTGAGGAGGCGCTTGGTAAGCCACCTCCCTGCAGGACTCGGATGCAGCCCCGCAGCCATTTTGGATCCGGGGCCTGCAGGGTGGAGACACTCGGTACAAGGTGAGCACATCGCCTTGTACCGAGGGTCTCAGGGAAGCCCGTAGGGAGCCCCCTCCCTGCGCGATGCTTCCCTATGCCCCAGAACGCTGCGATCATCTTTGAGATATATATATATATATATATATATATATATATATATATATATATATAGATATATAATATATATATATATTATACACATATATATACAGGTCCATTTCAAAAAATTAAAATATCCTCAACAAGTTAATTTATTTCAGTTCTTCAATACAAAAAGTAAAACTCATATATTAGATAGATATCCAAGAAGCATCGTTTCTCCTTGCGGAGATCGACATGCTAAGCATGCCGAGATGAGGAGACTTAATGATGCAATGCTCCTCTGAGTAATATGCTAATTATGCAAATTGTCTCTTCAGAGAGGAAGAGAGCTAGAACTCTAGTGCCACCTCTTGGAAGGTAGCAATCCTGCAAGTCAATGTTGACCCTTTAACGAGAATTATCACATGACTTAGGATAGGAATCAGGAGCAAAATATAGGAGTGACTCGAATCATAATATATAGAAAAAAGTACAAATTTATTTAAACAAGTATTTTTTAAAAACACATAAGATATGATAAAGTTTCAGGATATACAGTATATGGTGATGTGCATACAGCAAGCCAATAACAAAGTTTTAACAGTAGTTATATATCAATTAGATATTAGTATAATTATACATATAACTTCAGCCCATTAAGAGCGGCAAAAGCAATGCGACGGACATCCAGACAAGGCTCTAATAAATATAAAAATAAGTACATATCATGCAATAATATAGAGCCCAGCCTTAATAACCACAGCGCAATATTATGTCATAGCAATTATGTGTAGAACGCTGACACAGAAGTTAAATTTTATGGTTGTGGCTATAGTTTGTAAACAGCGGCAGGGGCAGCGGGTAGAATCCAGCATATAGCTGGGTACAACAGCCCAGGTGGGCGTAAAATCAATACATGCTGTGCTATGCTACAGGGCCCTACATAACAAATAGTACGTGCAAATTGACATATAGAAAGCGCTTAAAACGATATCCACAGCACCGATGAAGTATGTTTATAGTTATGGCTATAATCTGCAGAAAGCGGCAGGAGTAACAAATAAGATCCAGCACAGAGCCGAGTGCAGCCCAAATGGGCATGGGATAAAACACGCTATGCCATGCTACAAGTGCTGTAAAGCAAATATGCGAAAATAGCACAAGGCACGTACTGGAATAGTATCCGCAATGCTTACCGCTGTGTGCACAAAGACCCTCTCTGGATGGTGAGAAGCCCGACGCGCGTTTCGTGTCCACGCTGGACACTTCTTCAGGGGGTATACTGAATCAGTATGGACGAGGACCTTTAGTAGTCATGGAGACGCAGCATGTGACACATCACAAGGTCTAAATAGACCAAAAGGAAAGCGGCATGAACGGCGCATGCGCGGTGCGTACCCCAGGTCCCGGCATGGTACATACCGGGCGTCACGCGTCACAGCGCTTGCGCAGGGAAGGGAGGTCCCTGGGCATGCGTAGGAGGCTAGAGATACACCAGGAACCATGTTGGATCCGGGAACAACAGCGCGCATGCGCACAGCCGCACAAACATATATAATCAGGTGATGCATACGATACTGATATGTCTATAATAGTAAAGACCAATCATATGTAGTATATATATTACATTATAAGGACACAGCAAACAAGCAGCAGTCACAATTACAAACATTAACAGAACATCTAAGGTGGTATTACATCCGGACCGCTAGTAAGGCGCTGTAGTTGTCCATTACATATTTTCGTTTAAAGTGACATGCCGAATATCTGGGGTGTTTGTGCAGTCTCCATGATGCGATGATAAAAAGGAACTCCAGAAGTGAAGCTTGACCATACATACTTATCACTAAATAGAACAAATAAAAATAAAAATAATTAAAAACAAACGAAAAAGTACACCATCGGGAGGGACTATGTTGAGCATTATATGGGCCAATGAGGAGTCGATGTGGGACACATATTTACAAAAATGAGGCAAAACTAAGAGACTCGTTTAGACCCCTCGGGGTCATGGTGTCAAGTATTACGATCCATCTGGATTCTTTTTGAGCCAGTATCTTTTTATAATTCCCACCGCAAATCCCAAGGTGGATGGCCTCAATCCCTCTCACTTTAAATGTAATTGGATCACAATTGTGATAGGCCTTAAAGTGGCAAGGGATGGATTTGAGTTCAGCAAAGTGTCCCGCACATGCTCACGTACCCTAATGCGCAGTTCTCTTGAGGTGAGACCAACGTATATCATGGAGCACCCGCATGTAGCGTAGTATATTACGTTGGTGCTACTACATGATATACGCTGTCGTATTTGAAATTGCCTCAAGCCGTCAGATGATTGAAAGGTAGAGCAGTGCAGGACATTTGCGCAGGCAAGACAGTGGCCGAGAGGGAAGCACCCAGGGGTAGGTCCCCTTGAGTTGAATGGATTCGCCACTTTTGGAACGTAGTGACTATTAACGAGTAGATCATTAAGATTTGTTATGTAGGGCCCTGTAGCATAGCACTTATGTACTTATTTTTATATTTATTAGAGCCTTGTCTGGCTATCCGTCGCATTGCTTTTGCCGCTCTTAATGGGCTGAAGTTATATGTATAATTATACTAATATCTAATTGATATATAACTACTGTTAAAACTTTGTTATTGGCCTGCTGTATGCACATCACCATATACTGTATATCCTGAAACTTTATCATATCTTATGTGTTTTTAAAAAATACTTGTTTAAATAAATTTGTACTTTTTTCTATATATTATGATTCGAGTCACTTCTATATTTTGCTCCTGATTCCTATAGTATCTATGGAGTCTGAATCGCCTTTCATGTACCGGGCTACTACTTAGTACCCCCACTCAATGGCATCTATCATGCACCTGGGTTTGTTTGTATACATAATGACTTAGGATAATAGCCAAACCAGAATCTCAATTTGCAGACACTGTGTTTTGGGGTACTGCCCCTCATCAGTGCAAAGCGGAGATCTGGCCGAGATGAGGAGACTTAAAGCCGCAATGCTCCTCTGGTTTGGCTATTATCCTAAGTCATGTGACAAGGCTCGTTAACCCCTTTCTGACATATGACGTACTATCCCGTCGAGGTGGGCTGAGCCCGTATGACCATCAACGGGATAGTATGTCATATGCTATGAGCAGCGCTCTCGAGGGGAGCGCGGCTGGGTATCAGCTGACTATCGCAGCTGACATCCTGCACTATGTGCCAGGAGCAGTCACGGACCGCCCCCGGCACAATAACCCCCGGAACACCGCGATCAAACATGATCGCAGTGTTCCGGTGGTGTAGGGAAGCATCGCGCAGTGAGGGGGCTCCCTGCTTGCTTCCCTGAGACCCTCGGAGCAATGCGATGTGCTCGCGTTGCTCCGAGGGTCTCCTACTTCCTTCTTGCTGCAGGCCCCGGATCCAAAATGGCTGCGGGGGGGCCTTCCGGGTCCTGCAGGGAGGTGGCTTACCAGCGCCTGCTCAAACCAGGCGTTGGTAAGCCTGCAGGCCTGACTGTCAGATCGCTGATCTGACACAGTACTGTGCAAAGTGTCAGATAAGCGATCTGACCCTATAACATGATGTCCCGCCACTGGGGCAATGTTATAGTGTGAAAAAAAAAATCCTAAATAAAGAAAAAAAAATATTGTTCCCATAAATACATTTCTTTATCTAAATAAAAAAAACAAGCAGTAAAAGTACACATATTTAGTATTGCCGCCTCTGTAACGACCCGATCTATAAAACTGTCCCACTAGTTAACTCCTTCAGTGAACACCTTAAAAAAAAAATAAATAAGAGGCAAAAAAACGCTTTATTATGATACTGCCGAACAAAAAGTGGAATAACACGTGATCAAACATACAGATATAAATAACCATGGTACCGCTGAAAACATCATCTTGTCCCGCAAAAAAAAGGAGCCACCATACAGCATCATCAGCAAAAAAATAAAAGTTATAGTCCTCAGAATAAAGCGATGCAAAAATAATTATTTTTTATATAAAATAGTTTTTATCGTGTAAAAGCGCCAAAACATAAAAAAGATATAAATGAGGTATCGCTGCAATCATACTAAACCGAAGAATAAAACTGCTTTATCAATTTTACGAAATGCAGAACGGTATAAACGCCCCCCCCTGTTATGATCTGGTGGCCTTGGAGCCGCATGGAACTTTCTCTGGAGTTGGTGGAAACTATACTGACCGCAAATCCTGAACTTAACACCGCAACTAGAAGTAGCCGTGGGGTGTGCCTAACAAATCCTAGACACCTCGACACAGCCGGAGGACTAAATACCCCTATAGATGGAAGTAGGAATTCTACCTTGCCTCAGAGCAGAACCCCAAAGGATAGGCAGCCCCCCACAAATATTGACTGTGAGTAGTAGAGGAAAGACACACGCAGGCAGGAAACAGGATTTAGCAAAAGAGGCCACTTCTAGCTAAATAGGAAAGGATAGGAGAGAATACTAAGCGGTCAGTATTAAAACCCTTCCAAAAAATATCCACAGCAGATGATACAAAAAATTCCACCATCTAACTAAAGATGTGGAGCGTATATCTGCAACTCCTGAGAATCCAACAAGACTGAGAAAACACTGACACAATCTAAGCTGGACAAGAGAAAACAAATGAATAGCACAAAATTATTAAGCACACAGCATGTGTGCCACAGAAACAAAAACCAAACACTTATCTTTGCTGAATTGGCAGCAAGGCAGGAGGAACCAGACAAAGATCCAAAACCTCCCTGAACCATGGACAACTGGCAAGGACTAATGTTTGTACAGATGGGAGCAGTGGTGTCAAGCAGATTATTGAGCAGTGTAGGTGCCCCCCAGGGAACGGTGCTTGCGCCCTTTCTATTCACACTGTATACTTCAGACTTTCAGTATAGATCTGAACTTTGCCACCTTCAAAAATTTTCGGATGACTCTGTGGTTGTGGGATGCATTAGGGGAGATCAGGGGGATGAGGAATATAGAAGGGTGGTGTCGAATTTCGTGGATTGGTGCAATGGTAACTATCTACAACTAAATGTTAAGAAAACCAAGGAGTTGGTGGCCAACTATAGCAGGATTAAGTTGGAATGCTTACCGATCACTATTGCTGGTCAGGAGGTAGAGCAGGTGGAGAGTTACAAATATTTGGGGGTCCATTTGGATAGCAAACTGGACTGGAGATGCCACTCAGAGTTTGTCTACAAGAAGGGGATGAGCAGATTGTATTTCCTAAGGAAACTGAGGTCTTTTAATGTGTGTAGCAAAATGTTAGAAATGTTCTACCAATCTGTGGTGGCAAGTGCCATCTTTTTTGCAATCACGTGCTGGGGTAGTAGTGTGCGGGCCTCTGATGCTAATAAGCTGAATAAGATTATTAAGAAGGCAAGTTCTGCTGTCGGCTGCAATCTGGACTCTTTTGGGGAGGTAGTGGAGAAAAGAACTCTGAAAAAGTGTATGGCAATTATGAACAATAATGCACATCCACTATATGAGCTATTCATGAGACAGAAGAGCACCTTCAGTAACCGGCTAATACTTCTGAGGTGTAAGAAGGAAAAATATAGGAAATCGTTTGTGCCAACTGCCATGGGAATGTACAACAATAACACTAGGGTTAAACCACCAAGGTGAATGTCTACTTATTTTTCTACATTTCAGTTCACTCGTTGTGTATGTCCTATTCTAATGTATAATGTATAATGTTCTTCTGTCAACTCCACTGTCATGTCAACTATGTAATTCCTTTATGATTTTTATGATTTAAGTCGTGCTGCTGTGATACCATAATTTCCCACGGGATCAATAAAGTGTATCGTATCGTATCGTAATCCTGCACACCTAAATACCCCAGTCAGAACTGCAATCAGCAGATACACCTGACCAGGACTGCAACTCAGGGACAACTGCATTACCACCTACAACCACTGGAGGGAACCCAAAAGCAGAATTCACAACAGGCTGAATCTTGAAAATCACTCCTGCGGGTGCCGAATCTTGAAAATCACTCCTGCGGGTGCCAAATCTCGAAAATCAGCCCCGCGGATGCCGTGTCTTGAAAATCACCGCCGAGGGTGCCGAATCTTGAAAATCACCGCTGTGAGTGCCGAATCTCAAAAATCACCGCCGCGGGTGCCGAATCTCGAAAATCACAGCCGCGGGTGCCGAATCTCGAAAATCAGCCCCGCAGCTGCCAAATCTCGAAAATCTACTCCGCGGCTGACAAATTTTGAAAATCACCCCCGCAGTTGCAGAATCTCGAAAATCACTCCCGCGGCTGCCGAATCTCAAAAATCAGCCCCGTGGCTGTCGAATCCTGAAAATCACCGCCGCGACAGCCGAATCTCGAAAATCAGGCTATGTGCACACGTTCATGTTCTCTCGTGCTTTTTCGTGGTAAAAACACTATAAAAACTCATTAAAAACACATACATTATGCATCCTATCATTTAGAATGCATTCTGCATGTTTTGTGCACATGATACGGTTTTTTCCGTGAAAAAAACGCATCGTGGTAAAGAGCAGCATGTTCATTAATTTGCAGATTTTCGGCGTTTTTCCCGCTATTCTATGCATTTGGGAAAAAACGCACACAAAAAACGCGTCAAAAACGCATGAAAAAACGCGAAAAAAAACCGCATGCGGATTTCAGGCAGAAATGTCCGTTTTTTTGTCAGGAAAATTTCTGCAAGAAATCCTGACATGTGCACATACCCTCAGCCCCGCGGCTGCCGAATCTCGAAAATCACCGCCGTGGCTGGCAAATCTTGAAAATCTCTGCCGTGGCTGATGAATCTCGAAAATCAGCCCCGCGGCTGCTGAATCTCAAAAATCTGCCCTGCGGCTGCCGAATCTCAAAAATCACCACCACAGTTGCAGAATCTCGAAAGTCAGCCCCGCAGGTGCCAAATCTCAAAAATCACCCCCGCGGTTGTCGAATCTCGAAAGTCACTCCCGCGGTTGCAGAATCTCGAAAATCACCCCCGTGGCTGCCGAATCTCGAAAATCACTGCTGCGGCTGCAGAACCTCGAAATGCACCCCCTTGACTATCGAACTTCAAAAACCACCCTCGTGGCTGCCGAACCTCGAAATGCACCCCCGTGATTGCCAAACCTTCGAAAATCACCCTCGCAGCTGCCGAACCTCGAAAATCACCCCCCGCCGGTTGCCGAACCTTGAAATGCACCCCCGCTGATGCTGAACCTTGAAACACACCAGGCACTAGGCAGGATGACTGGGCATCCTTGCTACCGTGGGCCGGGCTTGCGCTAAACAAAGCCGTGGCCGACTCCACTGGATAGACCCTATACCTCCTTAACTACGGCCAGCATCCGCGGGTTCCTATGCCTATGCCCGTGTCTTCCACCGATTCCAGGGTGGCAGACTGGGCTGTGGAGGCACGTGACATTTGGGACCGCACTCAGGATGCCATCAGGGCTTCCAAGGAGAGAATGAGGTCCTCCGCCGATGCACATTGGCGCCCCGCTCCAACCTTTGCTCCTGGCGACTTAGTGTGGCTCTCCGCCCGTAACATCAGGCTGCGAATTGAGTCCACTAAGTTTTCACCTTGCCACTTGGGTCCCTTCAAGGTCCTGGAACAGGCTAACCCTGTGGTCTACCGCCTGGCCCTTCCTCCACGCCTAGGTATCACCAACACCTTTCATGTGTCTCTTCTTAAGCCCATTCACATGTCCCGGTTTTCTGAGCCATCTGCCGGGACATCAGGTTCATCTACGATGATTATGAGGTGAACGCTATCTTGGGGTGTAAGGTGGTACGTGGCAAAAAAATTTTATATGGTGGATTGGAAGGGTTATGGCCCAGAGGACAGGTCCTGGGAGCCTGCTGAGTACATTCGGGCTCCGCAACTCATTGCTGCCTTCGAGCGTAGTGAGGCCCAAGGAGGGGGCCATAGGCGGGGGGTAATGTTAGGTGTCGAGTTCCCGCCGCTGCACAGGGTGAATCTCGAACCACCTCCGCTGCGGTCTCCCATTCTTCTCTGGCCACAGTGGAGCCTGCACAGCGGAGACATCGGTCCCAGTGTCTGGCTCAGGCAGATACTGTGCACTTGGTTACTTCTGATCTTCCAGACTCAGTCATTGTAACCAGCACTGTTCTGCGGCAAGCAGATGCTCCTGGGACAAAGTCCTGCTTTTCCTCTGCTAGGCATACCCAAGGGACGACCTCTCATTGGAGGTCAGGGGTCACATGCTCGGGTCCTGAAGCAGTTCCTATTGGACCACTAGGAAGGTCCTGGAGAGTTTCCTCTATTCATCCAGCAGCTGGAGAGCAGGTTGGCAGCTCTCAAGCGTGCAACCTCAGCTGTGGATGTTACTGCAGTAGCTGTTCAGGCTGCTAGAATGGCTGCAGCAATTTTGTCCACTGCCACCACTGTTCCGACCTTATCCCGCCTTCCACTGCCTGATAAATACTCTGGTGATTGCAAGTCATGTCGGGGATTCATGAGCCAGTGCGCAATACACCTCGAGCTCCTGGCAGCACGTTTTGCCACAGAGCGGGCAAAGGTGGGATTCATTATATCCCTTCTGTCGCACAGGGCGTTGGAGTGGGCTACGCCGTTGTGTGAGCACGACGATCATGTGGTGCAGAGTGCTCCGTTGTTTCTGAGCACTCTGAAACAGGACTTTTTAGGACCTCGAGTCACCCATGATGCGGCCCTCCAACTGCTGGTATTGACCCAGAGCTCATCAATGGTCAGCCATTTTGCCGTCCACTTCCGGACTTTAGCATGAGCTGGAGTGGCCAGATAAAGCCCTCATCCTTATATTTTGGAGGGGGCTGGCTGACCATGTGAAGGACGCTTTGGCCACCAGGGAGATTCCCACCACACTGGAGAAGCTAATAACTGTATCAACTTGCATTGACCTCCGTTTTAGCGAGTGGAGGTTAGAGCGAGCCCAATGTAGGCAGAGGTTTCAGCTGGCTCCCACCTTCGCCAAACCTTTGGAGTCTCCGGTCCGAGCGTCCGAGTCACTTGAGGCCATGTGGGTGACACGAACGGGATCAAAGTCCCGGACCGCTCGTGCACTCAAGGGGGGGTCATGTTTGCCGGCAGTCAGGACATCTTGCCTCCAGATGTTCCCAGCGGTCGGGAAAATGTCAGCGTCTAGTGGTTGTTGGAGGAGGTACACTAGACATGGCGACGTTTTCCTACAAACTGTCCTTCAAGGGGACAATTACCATAGGCCCATCCACTCTTACAGTCGAGCTTTGTGTAGATTCTGGGGCAGAGGGGAATTTTATGTCCTCTGCCTTCACCCAACGCCACGCAATACCCCTGGTGATGCTCGCCAAGCCGGTGACTGTACGAGTGGTGAATGGGTCTACACTGCCCTCACAAATAACACACCAGACCATCCCATTTTCATTATCTATGTCTCCATCCCATCAGGAGATTATTTCCCTTCTTGTTATTCCCGAGGGTATAGATGAGATTCTGCTAGGGACTATTTGCCCTATGTGGACGTATTCTCCAAGAGGGCTGCGGAGACCCTTCCGCCCAACCGCCCCTATGACTGTCCTATTGACCTCTTGCCTGGTGCAGAGCCTCCCCGGGGTCGAGTCTATCCACTGTCTCTCCCGGAGATGGAGGCGATGTCCCAATACATCCAGGAGAATCTGGCAAGAGGATTCATTAGGAAGTCAGTGTCACCTGCAGGGGCTGGGTTCTTCTTCATGCAGAAGAAGAACGGAGAACTACATCCATGCATTGATTACAGGATGTAATCACTGTTAAGAACGAATACCCTCTGCCTCTGATATCAGAGCTATTCGATAGGTTGCGGGGAGCGAGGGTATTTACTAAACTTGATAGGCAGGGTGCTTACAACCTGATTCGCATCCGTGAGGGGGACGAATGGAAGATGGCATTTAACACCAGGGACGGGCACTATGAATACCTGGTGATGCTCTTTGGGCTCTGTAATGCTCCTGCCGTTTTCGAAGACTTTGTGAATGATACAGTTAGGGCCAGAAATATTTGGACAGTGACACAATTTTCGCGGGTTGGGCTCTGCATGCCACCACATTGGATTTGAAATGAAACCTCTACAACAGAATTCAAGTGCAGATTGTAACGTTTAATTTGAAGGGTTGAACAAAAATATCTGATAGAAAATGTAGGAATTGTACACATTTCTTTACAAACACTCCACATTTTAGGAGGTCAAAAGTAATTGGACAAATAAACATAACCCAAACAAAAATTATTTTACTTTCAATATTTTGTTGCAAATCCTTTGGAGGCAATCACTGCCTTAAGTCTGGAACCCATGGACATCACCAAACGCTGGGTTTCCTCCTTCTTAATGCTTTGCCAGGCCTTTACAGCCGCAGCCTTCAGGTCTTACTTGTTTGTGGGTCTTTCCGTCTTAAGTCTGGATTTGAGCAAGTGAAATGCATGCTCAATTGGGTTTAGATCTGGAGATTGACTTGGCCATTGCAGAATGTTCCACTTTTTGGCACTCATGAACTCCTGGGTAGCTTTGGATGTATGCTTGGGGTCATTGTCCATCTGTACTATGAAGCGCCGTCCAATCAACTTTGCAGCATTTGGCTGAATCTGGGCTGAAAGTATATCCCGGTACACTTCAGAATTCATCCGGCTACTCTTGTCTGCTCTTATGTCATCAATAAACACAAGTGACCCAGTGCCATTGAAAGCCATGCATGCCCATGCCATCACGTTGCCTCCACCATGTTTTACAGAGGATGTGGTGTGCCTTGGATCATGTGCCGTTCCCTTTCTTCTCCAAACTTTTTTCTTCCCATCATTCTGGTACAGGTTGATCTTTGTCTCATCTGTCCATAGAATACTTTTCCAGAACTGAGCTGGCTTCTTGAGATGTTTTTCTGCAAATTTAACTCTGGCCTGTCTATTTTTGGTATTGATGAATGGTTTGCATCTAGATGTGAACCCTTTGTATTTACTGTCATGGAGTCTTCTCTTTACTGTTGACTTAGAGACAGATACACCTACTTCACTGAGAGTGTTCTGGACTTCAGTTGATGTTGTGAACGGGTTCTTCTTCACCAAATTAAGTATGCGGCGATCATCCACCACTGTTGTCATCCGTGGACGCCCAGGCCTTTTTGAGTTCCCAAGCTCACCAGTCAATTCCTTTTTTCTCAGAATGTACCCAACTGTTGATTTTGCTACTCCTAGCATGTCTGCTATCTCTCTGATGGATTTTTTCTTTTTTTTCAGCCTCAGGATGTTCTGCTTCACCTCAATTGAGAGTTCCTTTGACCGCATGTTGTCTGCTCACAGCAACAGCTTCCAAATGCAAAACCACACACCTGGAATCCACCCCTGACCTTTTAACTACATCATTGATTACAGGTTAACGAGGGAGACGCCTTCAGAGTTAATTGCAGCCCTTAGAGTCCATTGTCCAATTACTTTTGGTCCCTTGAAAAAGAAGACGCTATGCATTACAGAGCTATGATTCCTAAACCCTTTCTCCGATTTGGATGTGGAAACTATCATATTGCAGCTGGGAGTGTGCACTTTCAGCCCATATTATATATATAATTGTATTTCTGAACATGTTTTTGTAAACAGCTAAAATAACAAAACTTGTGTCACTGTCCAAATATTTCTGGCCCTAACTGTATCTTCCGGGATATGCTCTCCACCTTGGTTGTAGTCTATCTGGATGATATTTTCATCTACTCTCCAGATATAGACTCCCATCGACCTCCTACGGGCAAACTCCCTCTACGCCAAGTTGGAGAAGTGTGTGTTTGAGCAGGAGTCCTTGCCTTTCCTTAGCTATATCATCTCTGCCCAGGGATTGGCTATGGATCCTGCCAAGCTACAGGCTGTGATGGACCCCCATTCTCTCACTGCTTAGTGCAGCGCTTTATGGGGTTCATTAATTACTATCGCCAGTTCATTCCCCACTTCTCAACTTTGGTAGCTCCCTTGGTTGCCCTCACCAAAAAGGGAGCAAATCCCAAATTGTGGTCGGAGGAGGTCTCCAAGGCCTTCCTCTCTATTAAGTCCCACTTTGCTAGCACTCCCATTCTACATCGCCCCGATGTTGATAAACCTTTCATGATGGAGGTGGATGCCTCATCTGTCGGTGCTGGAGCAGTCCTATTCCAAAAGGATGCTCAAGGTCAGAAGCATCCTTGCTTCTTTTTCTCTAAGACCTTCACACCGGCAGAGAGCAATTATTCCATCGGGGACAGGGAGTTGCTAGCTATGAAGTTGGCTTTCTTGGAGTAGAGACACCTCCTAGAGGGGGCTCATTTTACCTTCCAAGTCTATACCGACCACAAAAATTTGGTTAACTTGCAGACTGCCCAATGGATAAATTCTTGCCAGGCTAGATGGTCCTTGTTCTTCTCCCATTTCCACTTCACTCTTTATTATCTGTCCAGGGAGAAGAACATCCGTGCTGACGCTCTCTCCCGCTCTGTAGTATCATCAGTGGAGGAGGAGCCTTGGTTAATTGTCCCTTCAGAGAGCCTGAGGACCGTGTGTCATGTCGGATGCTATTCACACTAGGGCGTCCGACAGACAGCAGTAATTCTGCATTCATCCACTATGCGCTCAGTGGTGCCGGCTAGATTTTATCTAGGTTGTCCAGGGTTAATCTAGCTGGTACTCGGATTGGAGGCTGGGTCACGCCCACGGCCTTTGAATAGTTCTTCTGAACTTTGGGCGTCGCCGATTATAGCTTGTGTCTTCTACCTGGTGATCTCGGTTCAGAGTGGTGGTCTTGGAGTGGAAATATCATATCTGGTGGTGTATGATCCTTTGTCATATTTCTCCTTCCCATATTTGTGTTTTGTTTTGCCCTGTGCACATTATAGTGTTTTCCTGAGTGTGTTTGCGGCATGGTGCGTTTTTGGTTTTTCCTGTCTGTGCTTTCTGTAGGGGTTGGTGTGAGGAATTATCACTGGGTGGAGGGTGGAGGTTTCAGATTAGTACTGAAACAGGAGTTAGGGTCAGGCCTGGCGGCCCAGACAAGCACACCATCAGTGTAATCTCTGGGAGGGGGACAGACAGGGTTTCCCTAGTCTGAGGGATATCGCAGGGGCCCGGGTTATTAGCTTTAGCCTACCTAGGCTCCCCGTGACATTATAATCGGCCTATATTTTTGTATTCCATGGATCCCGTGACTTCCATAACCCGCCAGTTGGAGGCGCTGTCCCTACAGGTCACTGAGTTGAAGGGGGCAGTTCAACAACAGGGTCTAGTAGTAGCTAATGTGCAAGCTGAATCCGCAGGTAGAGTTGCTGAGCCTAAGTTTCCTTTACCTGAAAGGTTTGCTGGGGAACGCAGTAAATTTGTTACTTTTCGTGAAGCTTGCAAACTTTATTTTCATATGCGCCCGATCTCCTCAGGTAATGAGGCTCAGCGTGTGGGCCTGGTGTTGTCATTACTCAACGGGGACTCCCAAGCATGGGCGTTTTCATTAAAATCTGATTCAGCTGCATTTAACTCAGTGGAGAGGTTTTTTTCTGCTCTTGGACTCATTTATAATGATCCTGACAGAATGGCTCTAGCAGAATCTAAAATTTGCGCTATCCGCCAGGGGGAGCGTATGGCGGAGGATTACTGTTCTGAATTTCGCCGCTGGGCGGTTGACACACAATGGAATGATCCCGTGCTGCGGAGTCAGTTTATTCATGGGGCTTCAGGAAGGGTTAAAAAAGCCCTCCTGATGTACAAGACTCCTGCTTCTCTAAAGTCCGCTATGAGTCTTGTTGTCCGCATTGATCGCTGTTTGCGTCAGGGGGAGCAAGAGATGCCGCCTATGGGAGAGGGCGTAGGTACACATGTGGTTGCTGCAGGTGAGCCCACGGAGCCTATGCAAATCGCAGGGGTGTCACATGTTAAATATCGAGCCCCTTTGCTCAGGATGCAGGGAGCCTGTTTTTGCTGTGGTAAAACTGGTCATTATGTTAATACTTGTCCTCTGCTATCTAAGAAAAGCGCAACGGCGGAAAACTACTAAGCTCAGAGGGTGTGGAGGAGGCCAATCTGAGCTTATGCATATCCTCCATGGTGGTTTCTCAATGCATGCTCCCTGCCAAAGTTATGATCGCTGGCAGAGAGCTGCCAATCACTGTTTTTATGGATAGTGGTTCTGCCACTAATCTCATTGATGAGGAGTTTGCGCGCACAGCCGGTTTCAGGATCGAAAAACTGCCTCATCCTATCCGGGTGGTTACCATCAATGCTGCTCCTCTCCTACAGGGGGAGATTACTGAGTTTGTGGCTGAGGTGAAACTCCACGTTGGGGTCCTACATTTCGACCAGGTTACATGTAGGGTACTCAGGAATCTTGCTGCACAAATGGCTTTGGGTTTCCCATCCCATGGTTATCTATGCACAACCCGGTGATTGACTGGAAAACTCAGGACATAATTCAGTGGAGCGAATTCTGCCAGGAGAATTGCCTGGCCACATGTGTGTCCGCTGTGACTCCTAGCATTCCTGAGTCACTGCTGGATTTCGCGGATGTGTTCTCAGAGAAGGGTTGCTCTGAATTGCCACCACATCGCCCCTATGACTGTACTATCAGGTTTAAACCAGGGGCCAAATTGCCGAAAGCTAGGATGTTTAACATCTCTGGTTCTGAGAGGCAAGCGTTAAAGGACTACATTGCTGAAAGTTTGAGCAAAGGGCACATCAGGCCTTCGTCCTCGCCGGTGGCAGCGGGGTTCTTCTTCACTAAGAAGAAAGATGGCGGACTACACCCGTGTCTGGATTTCAGGGAGTTAAACCAGATTATGGTTCGTGATCCATACCCTATGCCACTGATACCTGATTTGTTCAACCAGGTGGCAGGTGCTAAGTGGTTTACCAAGCTTGACCTCAGGGGGGCGTACAACCCCATAAGAGTCCGTCAAGGTGATGAGTGGAAGACGGCTTTTAATACTCCAGAGGGTCATTTTGAAAATTTGGTGATGCCATTTGGGTTGACAAACGCGCCTGCAGTATTTCAACATTTCATAAATGATGTGATCTCGCATGTTTTGGGGAAATTCGTTATTGTGTACCTTGATGACATTCTCATATATTCTTGCGACCGTGATACTCATTTAGAGCATGTCAGGCAGGTGTTACAGCTTCTCAGAGAGAATAAGCTTTATGCAAAACTTGAGAAATGTGTATTTTCGGTTCAGGAGTTGCCTTTTTTGGGTTATATTGTGTCCGCTTCTGGGTTTAAAATGGACCCGCTAAGGTGCAAGCGGTGCTGCGTTGGGAACGGCCTGATAACCTAAAAGCGCTACAGCGGTTCCTTGGGTTTTCTAACTACTATAGGAAGTTTATCAAAGATTTTTCTACCATTGCTAAACCGCTTACTGACATGATGAAAAATGGTACCAATTTCTCCGTCTGGCCTGAGGCTGCTGTGCGCGCATTTGAATTTCTTAAGAACAGTTTTGCTTCGGCCCCCATTCTGGTGCAGCCTGACGTATCGAAACCATTTACCGTGGAAGTCGATGCATCTGAGGTTGGTGTGGGGGCGGTGCTATCACAAGGCTCATCCTTGAGCGAGTTGCGTCCTTGCGCCTATTTCTCCAAGAAACTGTCGCCCGCCGAACGTAACTACGATATCGGCAACAGGGAGTTGTTGGCTATCAAGTTGGCCTTTGAGGAATGTCGACACTTTTTGGAGGGGTCGGTTCACCAGGTTACTGTTATTACCGACCATAAGAATTTGCTTTATTTGGAGTCTGCCAAGCGTCTGTCCTCCAGGCAGGCTCGCTGGGCATTGTTTTTCTCGTGGTTCAACTTTTTTGCTACTTACCGACCGGGGTCTAAGAACACTAAAGCGGATGCTTTGTCCAGGTGTTTTCCGGGGGAGAACCTCAGGAAGAACCCGTACCCATCCTCCAAAAGGGTGTAGTGGTCTCGGCTCTCACAACCGAGGTTGAGGCTGAGATTGCCGAGGCTCAGGAGGAGGTACCACCTGAGCTTCCCATTAACAAATCGTTTGTACCGCTCCATCTTCGCCTAAAGGTATTGGCGGAGCATCATGATGCTGTCCTGGCTGGCCACCCAGGGTTTAGGGGTACTTTGGAGTTGGTGTCACGTCGGTTTTGGTGGCCCAAAATCCGACAGGACGTGGTCTCATACGTGTCAGCATGCACCACGTGCGCTAGGGCTAAGACGCCCCGCTCCCGTCCTGCTGGCACACTACTTCCTCTCGAGGTACCCAGTAGGCCGTGGACGGAGATCTCCATGGATTTTATCACAGACTTGCCCTCCTCAGCTGGGAACACGGTCATCTTGGTGATTGTTGATCGGTTCTCAAAGATGTCGCACTTTGTGTCCTTACCTTCATTGCCTAACGCTAAGACTCTGGCTAAGGTATTTGTGCAGGAGGTGGTCAGACTTCATGGGGTCCCGTCTGACATCGTGTCTGATAGGGGTTCTCAGTTTGTGGCAAAATTTTGGAAAGCATTTTGCTCACAGCTGGGGATCAAGTTGTCACATTCTTCGGCATTTCATCCTCAGTCAAATGGTCAGACCGAGCGGATGAACCAAAATTTGGAGCGGTACTTACGCTGCTTTGTTTCTGACAACCAGGAGGAGTGGTCGACGTTCCTTCCTTTGGCTGAGTTTGCCATAAATAATCACCGCAAGGAATCTTCTGGGGAGTCTCCGTTTTTTTGTGTTTACGGGCACCATCCTCAATTTTATACTTTGAGTCGGGGGGCTCTTCCGGCGTCCCGGAGGAGGACCAGTTAGGAGCACAACTGTCATCAGTCTGGAGGAGAGTGAAACAGCGCCTGTTGAGCGTGGGGGCAAGGTACAAACGTGTGGCTGACTGTAGACGTGTGCCAGGTCCAGACCTGAGTGTGGGTGACTGGGTGTGGTTGTCCACAAAAAAGATAAGACTCAAAATACCATCCCTTAAATTGGGTCCAAGGTTTATTGGTCATTTAGGGTCACTGCCATCATTAACCCGGTAGCCTAGCGTTTGGAGCTCCCTACGGTATATAAGATTCACAATGTGTTCCACAGGTCTTTATTAAAAAAGGGGGTGGGTTCCGTGGACGCGGCGCCTATGCCACCTCCAGTTTTGGTGGATGGCAATTTGGAGTTTGAAGTCTTCAAGGTGGTGGACTCTTGAGTAGTGCGCCGCACTTTACAATACCTGGTACACTGGCATGGTTATGTGCCTGAGGAGAGGTCTTGGGTACCAGCCTCGGACATTCATGGGGACCGGCTGGTCAGTATGTTTCACCGCCGCCATCTGGACAAGCCGGGTCCTATAAGTAGTGAGGGCCCTGGGGTCCCTCGTAGAAGGCGGGGTACTATCATGTCGGACGCTATTCACACTAGGGCGTCCGACAGACAGCGGTAATTCTGCATTTGTCCACTATGGGCTCAGTGGCGCCGGCTAGATTTTATCTAGGTTGTCCGGGGTTAATCTAGCTGGTACTCGGATTGAAGGCTGGGTCACGCCCACGGCCTTTAAATGGTTCTTCTGAACTTTGGGCGTCGCCGATTATAGCTTGTGTCTTGTACCTGGTGATCTCGGTTCGGAGTGGTGGTCTTGGAGTGGAAATATCATATCTGGTGGTGTATGATCCTTTGTCATATTACTCCTTCCCATATTTGTGTTTTGTTTTGCCCTGTGCACATTATAGTGTTTTCCTGAGTGTGTTTGCGGTGTGGTGCGTTTTTGGTTTTCCCTGTCTGTGCTTTCTGTAGGGGTTGGTGTGAGGAATTATCACTGGGTGGAGGGTGGAGGTTTCAGATTAGTACTGAAACAAGAGTCAGGGTCAGGCCTGGCGGCCCAGACAAGCACACCATCAGTGTAATCTCTGGGAGAGGGACAGACAGGGTTTCCCTAGTCTGAGGGATATCGCAGGGGCCCAGGTTATTAGCTTTAGCCTACCTAGGCTCCCGTGACACCAGTTTCGCTAGAGTCTGTGCCCCTGGGCAAGACTTTTGTGCCATCAAATTTGCGACCAGAGGTTCTCTCTTGGGCTCACTCGTCCAGGGTGGGTGGACACTTTGGGACCAAAATGACATCTGAGCCTCTGGCAATGACGTACTGGTGGCCGCATATGGCCCGTGTTTTTGGAGACTACATTCGGGCGTGTAAAAAATTTAAAAAAACTGACTGTCACATCCAAACATAGACTAAGTGTGAACAGGTGCTGAACCTAGAGTCACCACCTCGTATACAGTTAAATAAATAAGGCAGCACGCTGCGGTGCCAAAACATGCAAACATGAAACATGAAAACTGAACTGCATTAGAAATATGAAAAAATGAGAGCGTTTAGCGCATAAATTGTCCAATTCATGTGTACCTGGTAGCCACATTAAGGCATCTCTCATATACCGGGACCTAGACTTTCCTTTCCTCGCTGAGAATAAACGTCTTCATCTGAATGGGAACCTACTGTGAATCCTCTTCTTAGACTAAAATCTCTCTCTCTCTCTCTGTGGAGGGGTAATAGCCACAGGTGTTTTAATAACAGCAAGACCAAGAGGTGGAGAGCTCAGTCAGAAAACTGACCGTCACATCCAAACATAGATTAAGTGTGTTAGGGTTAGCGGAACGCACCAAGTAAATATAGATGATGTTATTGGTGCGTTCGCAGCCCAGGGTCCACCGTGCAGGAGGAACCTGCTGCTAGTACTATACACGAACTCTGTTACCTCACAGAGTCGCTGATATAGAAAAGGACTGTGTCCTGTTAAGCTCACAGGAGAACACGGAAAACTGCTGAGCAGATAGCAGTCAGTGGTCACGTAGTCAGGAAAGCACACAACCAATTCCTCACCGGAGGAGCCGGTATTCTAGTGGCTTATTTCAGCCGGGCCCTGAGTACATGCAACCAAACTCCTGACCGGAGGTGCCGGTATTCTAATGGCTTTTACAGCCGACCCTGGCCACAGGCATACATGACCACACTGGCACAAAGCACATAAAAAGGATTAATACTAGCGCATGGCCGTGCGGTCATGCAAACCTTTTATAGCTGCAGCAACTACAGGACCTTCCCAGAAGGACCAATGGGAGGCTGCCACAGAACTGAAGCAACTTCAGGACCTTCCTAGAGGACCAATGGGAATTGCTGCAGTACCTGAGCATGTGACCCTTGATCTCCAATGAGAGATCTTACCCTGGGCATGCTCAGAAGGGGAAAAGTAGGACTTAGTCCCAAAGACGTCTGCTCGCCGCTGACCAGTACTGGCTGCAATGGCAGAAGCTGGAAAGGCAGCAGTAACCCTTTGCACAGTGTCAGACTGAGCGAGACGCTGGGACCGACGCCTCTGCTGAGTAGGCTCCACTGTGGCAGGAAAAGAATGGGAGACCGCAGCGGAGATGGCTCGAGATTCCCCCTGTGCAGAGGTGGGAACTTGACCCCTAACAAAGTGTGAACAGGTGCTGAACCTAGAGTCACCAACTTGTATACAGTTAAATAAATAAGGCAGCACACTGCAGTGCCAAAAACATGCAAACATGAAAATTGTACTGCATTAGAAATATGAAAAAATGAGAGCGTTTAGCGCACAAATTGGCCAATTCATGTGTACCTGGTAGCCACGTTAAGGCATCTCTCGTATACCAGGACCTAGACTTTCCTTTCCTCGCTGAGAATAAATATCTTCATCTGAATGGGAACCTACTGTGAATCCTCTTAGACTAAAATCTCGGGCGTGTGTCTCCTGCACCAAGAAGAAGTCTCCCCGACAACAGCCAGCTGGGTTACTTTACCCCACCGGTGGTGGACAGGCCCTGGGAGATGGTCGGGATGGACTTTGTGGTGGGCTTACCCAAGTCCCATGGCTGCACCATTATTTGGGTAATCACCGACCATTTTTCCAAAATGGTGCACTTGGTGCCTCTTCCACAGCTACCTTCTGCACGGGTCTTGGCAGCGTTATTTATCAAACACATTTTCCGCCTTCACGGTATGCCGGACAAAATTGTCAGTGACCGGGGTCCCCAGTTTACGTCTCTGTTCTGGAGAGAGCTTTGTCGTCTACTCAGCATCAAGCTGAATCTCTCTTCAGCATACCATTCCAAGAAGAATGGGTTGGTAGAGCGGGCCAACCAGACTTTGGTCACATATCTGTATCTGCAACATTTTGTTTCTGCCAGGCGAGATGACTGGGCATCCTTGCTACTGTGGGCGGAGTTTGCGCTGAACAATGCCGTAGCCGACTCCACTGGGCAGACCCCATTCCTCTACGGACAGCATCCGTGGGTTTCTATGGCTATGCCCGTGTCTTCCGCCGACTCCAGGGTGGCAGACTGGGCTGTGGAGGCACGTGACATTTGGGACCGCACACAAGATGCTATCCGGGCCTCCAAGGAGAATGAGGGTCTCCACCGATGCACATCAGCGCCCCGCTCCAACCTTTGCTACTGGCGACTTACTGTGGCTCTCCTCCCATAATATCAGGCTGCAAGTTGAGTCCACTATGTTTGCACCTCGCTACTTGGGTCCCTTCAAGGTCCTGGAACAGGCTAACCCTGTGGTCTACCGCCTGGCCCTTCCTCCACGCCTAGGTATCACCAACACCTTTCATGTGTCTCTTCTTAAGCCCATTCACATGTCCCGGTTTTCTGAGTCATCTGCCGGGACATCAGGTTCATCTACGGATGATTATAAGGTGAACGCTATCTTGGAGTGTAAGGAGGTACGTGGCAAAAAATGTTATTTGGTGGATTGGAAGGGTTATGGCCCAGAGGACAGCTCCTGGGAGCCTGCTGAGCATTCGAATGTAGCGAGGTCCAAGGAGGGGGGCTCTGGGAGGGGAGGTAATGTTAGGTGTTGAGTTCCCGCCACTGCATCTCGAACCATCTCCGCTGCGGTCTCCTATTCTTCTCCGGCCACAGTGGAGCCTGCTCAGCGGAGAAGTCAGTCCCAGCGTCTGAGTCAGGCAGACACTGTGCACTTGGTCACTGCTGATCTTCCAGACTCAGCCATTGTAACTGCAGCACCCCAGAGTCCTGGTTCGTTGCAGTAATGTTATTCTTCCACCAGGGGGAGTGATGTTACGTCTGAAGGCAATGAAGTAGATCTTCTGTCCAGGTATCACAGCCACACACACACTTCACACTCCAGTCCACCAGGGGGAGCAAAGGTTCTATCTACTAGGCCACTCCTCACACTTGGGTAAAAACTGGTGGGTTGGGGAGGAAGTTAGTGAGAGTTCCTGGCTAGGGACTGACAAGGGAAGGTCTCCAGGTCGAGCTGGCTGGAGTGATCTCCAATCAGATCCAGACTGCGGTCTGAGGAAGACAAGGGTACACGGAGCTGCGCCTGCATCCCATGCAGCAGCATCCCAGGAAAGGACACAAAGAGAATCAGAGGGAGACCAGCTAGAAGCAGGCTGCCTATTTCTGAAGTGCAGATCCGGTAGCCAGAACACCGAGGGAGTAAAGAGCTCTATGCCGTTACTTCAGAGACTGGCAGGACAGTTAATTCCACGTTAGCTGCCCGACCATTTACACAGGAGGCTCGGTGGCAACTTGTGGAGGCCGGGGCGTCTCTAGGGTCCCTATAAAAAGCCTCAGGCCACCGGTCATACGAATTTTGTTCTATCCGACCACGGGGAACAGTAAGAGGAGTAACAACAGTGAGAACCTTATTGGAGCTTATGCAAGTAGGGACCTACTGTATTACTGTGCGCTAGGGGAAGGCTATTGATTTCCACCTGGATAAGGGGACTCTGGATTTGCCTTCAGACAGGCCGGACTCTGCCTACCCTGTGGTCCCTACCCTGGACTGTGGATGCTGAAGCCTTCAGTAAAGGTAAAGAGACTGCAACCTTGTGTCCTCGTTATTCACTGCGCCTCACACCATCCATCATTTACTCACTGGGAAGCCTTGGGGATACACTTCACCTTTGGGAAGGTATACCATCTAGCTGCCTTAACATCACCCCAGTGGACCCCTAAGCAGCGTCGGTCACCCTGACCAAATACCACAGGTGGCGTCATGACCACTATCCAATAAACTGTTGTCCTTTTATTGGACGCCCCTCAAAGGGCCACGGACCGGGTCTAGCCACAGTGACATCCCCACCGACTACAGAAGGGCCCGAATCTGAGTACCCCATTGCCCTGACGTGGGGGCGCTCCATAACCAGCACTGTTCTGCAGTGAACAGATGCTCTTGGTACTAAGTCCTGCTTTTCCTCTACTGGGCATGAGTGGAACCTGTTGCTAGTAAATGGCGGCACTATATGGCAATATTACGCCTCAACAGACACTGGTTCCGTCACCTGGTTTGTATAAGAGCGAACTCTGTTGCTTCACAGAGTCGCCGGGATGAAAGATAACGCTGTACCCTGTTAACCTCACAGAGGATCACAGCTCTCTAATATAAATAAGCCCTCACCCAACCCGAGATCACGAAAAATAGAGATGCTACGGGTATCAGAAAATTGTGCTTTTTTTTTTTTTTTTTTTTTTAAAAAAAACAACAAAGTTTGGAATTTCTTTACGTCTTGGATAATAACCTAGACATGTTTGGTGTCTATGAACTGGAGAATCAAAATGGCAGGTCAGTTTTAGCTTCTAGTGAACCTAGCAAAAAAGCCAAACAAAAAACCAATGCGAGATTGCACATTTTGTTTTTTAATTTCACCGCACTTGGAATTTTTTTCCCCATTTGCTAGTACATGACATGCTAAAACCAATGATGTCCTTCAAAAGTACAACTTGTCCCGCAATAAATAAGCCCTCACGTGGCCATATTGACGGAAAAATAAAAAAGTTATGGCTCTGTGAAGGAGGGGAGTGAAAAACAAAAACGAAAACACCCCGGGTTGTGAAGGGGTTAACATTTCCCCAGCAAAATCCATTTTTGCTTCGTTTTTGGTGCACCTGTTAAAATGGTGTGAATCTCTGACAATATTGTTTACAGCTGTGACCTAGGAGTGAGAAATGATTACAGGGACATTTGCCATGATGTTCCCGTTTCATTTGAGCAGGGTTTAAATCATTTTCTGACCTTAAAAAGGACCCCCCCCGGGGGGGAATCATGGTAAAAATGCTCGGGTCTCCCACAGACTTACATTGGGCTTGTTGTTGTGTCCGAATACCTGAGTATTACAAAATTGTTCGAACCGAGCATTTTAGTGCTCGCTCATCACTACTCTCCAGATCTTCATGTTACCATTAAATGACCAGGTGTTGGGCAAAGCTGAAAATTAGACTCAGAGACCATTACCTTACTCCAGTCCTACATGGTCCAATCCTTATGGTCTTTGGCAAACTTCACCCTGGCTCTCCTTGATGAAAGGCTTTTTTCTAGCTTTACATGACTCGAGTCCTGCCTCTAGGAGCCTGATACGAACTGTTCTTGACATGCACTTCACCCCAGCTGCCATTTGCCATTCCTTTTGTAGGTCACTTGATGTCATCCTGTGGTTGCTTAGTGACATTAGAAGAAGATGACGGTCATCCCAGTCAGTGGAGTAGTTTTCGCCCTCTGACGATCTGTAGCTTCGTTGTCCCCAATGTCTGCTGTTTGACCTTGTTGTAATGGACTGCCATCTTAGAAATTTTAAGGATGTAAGCAACATGACGCTCACTGTGTCCCTCTGCTAGTAAAGCCAGAATTGAGCCCTTCTTTTACTCACTCAAGTCTTTTCTTTTCAACTCCTTTGGCATGGTTAAAAGTTATTTTTTCATTCCCATTACTTTGGGATATTACTAGCACTAGTTTTGCCATCCAGCTTGTCCTATTGCAAGAGGATTGTGAACACCACACCAGTGTTTTTTTTATACTTCCCTTCGTTAATAAGATTTGGTACAGGTGATCACCTAATCAGAAGCACATTAAAGTAGAATGAGGTGTACTCTGGTTGGAATTCAACTGACACTGGAATGGAAGTAAGACATGTAGAGAAGCTGATTTTTATAAAACTGTGCAGTGGCCTCTTAAATCTTGCCAGAGATGGAATATACACACATACGTTGGATTTTATTTTTTTTTCACCATTTAAATAAAAAAAAGAACCTAGACATGTTTGGTGTCCCTGAACTCGTAATGACCTGGAAAATCATATTGGTTCATCAGTTTAGCATTAAATGAATGCTAAAAAAAAAAAAATTGTGGAATTGCACCACTTTTGGAATTTTCTTGCCATTTTCCAGTACACAATATGGTAAAATCAACGGTGCCATTCAAAAGTACAACTCGTCAAGCAAAAAAAGCAAGCCCTCACATGGCCATATTGACAAACGTTATGGCCATGGGAAGAAGGGGAGCAAAAATGGAAATGCAAAACGGAAATACCCCTTGTTCTTAAACCCCTTAAGTGATAGGAGACAGAACCATATTGCTGCCAACTCATGAGCCGAACTTCCTACACAATAGATGATGCCGTTAATTTGAACCAACATCCGCCATCGGGTCAGGGAATATCTCTACAACACTGGAGTGGGGGAAAATCAAAGTCTAAAATACTGCAATGTATTAAAGGGAAGGTACCACATTTGTAGATTAATAAATCAATTAAATGTAGCATAGCATGCTGTTATAACCAAGTTTTGAATGCATTTGAAACATTTTGTGTATTATAGGAGTTTAAAGAAGGCAATAGGGGCTGACATCTTGCTTTCACAGTAGCAGCATGACCCTTTCAGTGTCATCATACGGCACTCCATGTTATAGGAGATTATTATTATTTATTATAGCGCCATTTATTCCATGGCGCTTTACATGTGAGGAGGGGTATACATAATAAAAACAGGTACAATAATCTTGAACAATACAAGTCACAAGTGGTACAGGAGGAGAGAGGACCCTGCCCACGAGGGCTCACAATCTACAAGGAGATAACAGATGGATGGACACCAACCCTATCTATTGTAATAGAACTGTCACTTCTGTGAACTGGGCACACCTCTGTGGGCTGCACAATTCACAGTAGTGGGAGTGTTCTGCTGCCATATTCATGGAGCCCTCGGATCTGCGAACATAAGCAGTACTGCTTCCAGCAGAACAAATCCTAGATTGATGCCTGATGGGAGTAAAACGCAGGAGAAAAGCAGAACAGGGTCATCAAGGAGGAACAGTGTACATTAGCATTATCGGAGGAGGAGCTGTCAGATGCTCAGCAGGAGTTGTGATTTATCCCTTCCTAAGATAAGGAGCTCCAGGTTTGCAGTGAACAGCCAGACATCGTGGAGAGGGGGTGAGAGATACATGTAATCTGGATGGGAGAGACAGTGACTGCTGGTGATAGCAGATCACAGGGCAGTCACCCACAAAAATGGCACTGCCCTGTGATGCTACTCTTCATTCTGCCCCAGGGATGCTAGGCCACCCAAAAGGTGAAGAAAATGGTGATGCCAGCCGTTACTGCCCCAATTTTCCAGCTAACAGTAAATTGGTAAGTCTTACTATAGCTGCTCGAGGTCTAAAATGGAAGATGCTCCCCCTAGTGAGATATAGATAGATATATTTTATTTTTTTAAAGAAAATCTATAATATTTTTCAAAAAGAAATGTTTGCAAACATTGCATTAATGCATTTGAATTACTATTTTAAGCTTAATTTCACACACACAAAAAAAAAAAACTACAAGAAAACTGGTGGCACCTTCCCTTTAAACATTTTAAAGCAAAATTGAGTAAGGTGAGAATCTAGAAGACATTTATTTAATATAAAAGTTAAAATCATCATCTTTAGACGACAGTCTCATTCACCGGGTGCAGAATACATTGAAAAGACTTTAGGGCAAGAATCAGACAGGTAATACTGCACAAGAGTGGTGGTCCTCCTCTTTTATGATGTCATTGAATGGTTGATTGAAGCCCCGCTACGCAGATTATAACGTGGAATCTAAGGAAAAGGAACCACAGTAAGACCTCACATGGGGCCACAGACCACATAAGAGTAAGTGCCACCTAATGGTGGCTGCCAGCAGAGCACACATTCAACTCATTTGCAAGCCTCCCGTCTGAACCCAACCAATCAGACATCCTTTCCATGGAAGCCCTTACTGGTGGCTGGGTGACGGGGATATGGTAGACAACTGGCTCCGTGGATCTAGAGCTCTTCCTCCGACTGCAAGTGCGTGATCGAGAGCATGATCGCCTTTTTGGCGTACTTGTAATTTGTGCTGTGGAAGAGAGAACAGTTTATCCTAGGTGTACTAGAACAATGTGCAAAACCAGTACATTTAATACATACTGTTTATAGTCTTAGGTTAGACATAGGTCTGCATAGGAGCTGTATACACAATACGGTCAAACACACTTCTAAACAAACTTTGTAAAAAGTGGATATACCCTTTCAATTTTCATTCAGGGGAGTAGGAAAATATTAAGAGTTACTCCTCACCGAGTTGCTCGCTGCACATAGACTCCCTCATGCTGTCGCTCACTGGAATATTCTGAATAAATGATGGATCAGGAATCCCAGAATCTTCAAATATCAAATCTTCCTTCAGAAAAACTTTCTCTGAACATTGCGGTTTGTTGAGCAGTTTTTCTACAGGAGGAAGGATAACTAGTAGGATAAACTGCAAAGGTAAAGGCATTTTCTAATTTTCACAACTAGAATTTAAGCCACAGATTTTGCAGATTTGTAGGTTTCAAAGAATTGGGCAAATTTTATGTTGTGCCTGGCATCCAGCTGAAGTTCCATATGGGAGGAGCACAGAGTTCTGTCCCAGCCAATCAGCATTACAGGAAGTGTTCTGAACAATGCTTATTGGCTACAACCAACTGAGGCTCTTCCTCTAGAATTTGCTCCTCCCAATGTCCATTTCAGTCAGATGCTAGGGAAGGAATACAAGGTCTGCAAAGAAAGCTTTTCCCTAAATAAAGAATATTTGAGATATTTTCCCAGTTAGTACATAAGCTAATATGTCTTGCAATTTTTGATCAGTGGGGGTTGAGGTAACGACACTACCTGCTTCCCGTATAATGCTCTGTAGCTCGGCTTTAGTCTCATGAAGTCCATGCAGCACTTCCAAGCTCTCCTTCTGGACATCCCGATATTTAGCAGAGACATAAAGGAGAACCAGTAATCCAAGGCAAACCGAGATCTTTCTTGACATTCCAATCCAGAAGGTGACACTTTCCTGGGTGCAGATTAGGAGATGACAGATCAGAAGCAAAAAATAAATGATTAGAAGTTTTTGATTTAATCCTGCAAAAATTTCCCTCACCGCCTGGTCATAGCTGGGTGGGGAGCCTCCTAATATAAACGAGCAGATCATCCTCTCCATATAGACATTCATCGCTACCAGACCAAAGAGAACCAGCCTGTGGGAAAAGATCAGATTCGCCATGCTGCAACATAGGTGGTGCCAGTGTAACGGGGAGGTCCGGATTACCTGGCACCAGCGGTGCGCTGGGTCGATGTCACTAAGAATACCACTCCGCAGCTCATTAGATTGTACAGGAAGGAGTAGAGGGTGTGCGATTCTCCCACCACAAACTGGTGGAGGTAGGTGATCCGGTTAAAAATTTCAGAGAAGAGGAGGCGCTGCTCGCTGGCTGACTGCTGCATTTCTTCAAAGGCTTGTCTGACACCTAGAAAAGAAGGATGAGCGTAAACCCAAAGTGTCTGAATGTTGTATCATTTTACCTAAGTGATGAGCGGCATTGGCGAGGTAAAAAATTAATATCTTAAGACAATCATTATCCTTGTGCAATAGGTGTAACGACAATGATGCCAACAAGAAGGGGGTCTAACGAGCGACCACAACCATGGTGTGGGGTAGGGGGCCCACCGATGCCATTTTCACATGGATGTGCATGCAAGGATGCACATCCAGGTGAAATGTATTGTGACAGAGACCTTCAGGCTTCATGCACTGCAATACACCCCATCGGCAGTGGCTTGCCAGTGACGTGCAGCGCATGACAGCAACATCATGCGCCGTCTATGCCAGAACACCGATGTCAGATGTCAGCTCCTGACCAGTTACAGGAGAGGATGTTGAGAGGTCTGTTAGAATGGGGTGTTTCTTTTTATTATAGATGTGCTGGAGGAGACCAGTGGCCCAGGATGTGGATATGGCTCTAGTCTGGGGCAGGGAAGTTTACTACAAAAAAGGAGCCAGTACAGGGGACATTAATACATGGAGGGTGAACCCTTTTTTTTTTTTTAATATATATAGGCTTTAGAATGCTACAAGGGCCCATACATCTAAGGCAACAGGCAGCTGGAGGCCCAGGTCCAAATTTTACATTAGGGCCAATTGAACTCTAGTTATGCCACCAAAGTGTCCCCATGTGCAGGGTGGTCCTCATACTGTATAGGGGCAAATGTAAGGAACAGTCCTAAATGTTCAGGTGTGGATGAGAGCCCAAGATGGCTGAAGTTCTGGCTTTACTGCAGGTCCAGTCTCTGGAACTAATGGCATTATTGAATCTTTGGGTCTCCACGTCCGGACCGGGACTTACCATCCCAAGTTAATAATCATTTGGAATATATTTCAATATCAAACTGTGGGGTCAAAATTGATGGAGTGTGTGGTCATCGCACGACAGACACTAACAATGCCCGGAAGAGCTCAGTGACTACAGTGACTAACAATGCTGTCACTAAGGGTCCTTCACCTTGGCCTTAAAAATAGTGCAGCCCGCAGCTCTATCCCATCAAATACGATGGACTATAGGTCAAATGCATTCAGGAGATCCCCCCCCCATGTATGACCCCTGGTTCAGTTGGGTTCTGTATAGGTTTGTTTGTTTTTTTACTTCACCAGAATAATGTGAAAGGATTCCAAGATCCAAGCTCCATTGTTCCTGAAACAATACTCCAATCTGCTGGTGGCGGCTGCAGGAAGCCAGGACTTAGGGGGCAGTGTGGTGGTCTGGGCCCCAAAAAAGTTATTAAGTGTCCATTTCCCCCACGGTGTTCATTTGGGACAGCTTTAAGCTACAAACCCATGGTGGACTCCTGAAGGGTTTTCTTCAGCAGGTGGCCGTTGCGCAGGATCTGCTCCTGTGACTTCAGGGTGGCGTTCTGAGCGTGCATCATTTCTTCCGCCATCAGGTTGGTGGTTTCCAGTTGTTTGGCCACACTGTCTGAATTCACCGTCAACCTGCAGGAAGTACAAGACTTCAGAGGCAGCGAATAGAAGTGGGGAGGACGCATATTCAGGAGGCAGCAGAATGCAATGAAACATGCGCCGGTAGATTTTGAGAAAAGCAATTAACTGAAATGACCAACAGCAGTTATCCGAGGAGCAGATGACGGCTTTTAAAAATGCAGAAAAAAAAAACAATCACCACAAACACACATTGTCAGCAATTTTATATCAGCAAGAAAATAATAAATAATAGAGCATTATCTCCTCAGCTTTCCAGCCCAACATTTTTGACAAGATATCACATACACAAGCAAAGCAGATGTCATGCAAAACCAAAATGGACCACAAGATGGCACTGAAGAGCGGATTCTCTTTTCCTAAATTATTCAGCCCATCACTGCTAGGTTCCAAATTCACATTTCCAAACTATCAGATTATGAGTTTATAATAATAATCTTTATTTTTATATAGCGCTAACATATTCCGCAGAGATGTGATCATTAATACCCCAAAAATTACCTTATTTTGCTGCATGTCACGGGACAGACCTATAGAGATCCTGTCTGCCATAAGACCGTCTCCATATGTAACAGCCTGCTGAGAGATCCCTTTCATTTGAATTATGCCCCATCCAGTACATTCCTGTATGGCCCATACATACAGTACAGAAGGATGCCCAGACAGTAGTGCTGCCATTTGGCAAATAACTACAGTGGTACGAGGGTGACAGCGTCACATACCTGAGGATGATGTCCTGGGTCCTCTCCTGCCACAGCTCATTCTGCAGGTAGTAGCAGATGCTGTGTGTGTGGGTGAAGAACTCCGTGTACGCATTAAATGCCGCAGTATCCATATTGCGTGTACATTCCTGCACCGTGCTCCGCTCTGTACAGATGGGGAACGCTCGCCCCGACCTGTAGAGGACACATGCCACACCTTTACAGATTATTCCCAATTATATGCGGCATAAGATTAACTTATACCAGCAGGTAAAAGAAACTAAAACTAACCTCTCCAAGTGACAGTGGGTGAAGGCCAGAGCTATTCTGCTCTGCTCCTCCTCATTGAGTTCCTTGCATCCCACATCCACTTTCCGCAGAGCTCGTCGCCAGCAGTCTCCATAGCGGGGATGTTGAGCGAAGTTCTGCAGCAGTTGTAGCTGTGTCCTCCCCTTCTCTATGGCACTGGGGTCTGGATCAGATCTGGTGCTCCACAGAGCGAGGGCAGATAATAGCAGTAGGGAAGTGGGAACACTGCAGCCGGCCATGGACTCTCAGATGACAGAAGCTTGTGAGGTGATTATAAGCTGCAACCACAGAGGTGAAGCATTGGGAGAAGCAGCACCAAAAGGTTCAGGTAATGCAGCTGGATTATAGGCCATGGTATTCCCCTGTATTATTGCTTCATGACTTACACAACAATATGCAAGTGTGAACAGATCCATGCAGCAGGTGATTCCCATACGTGATGGCATGGATGGTAATTCGGCAGGTAGAGCGGAAGACCTAGGGCCTTTCACATGTGTTGGATTTAACATTGATGAATTATCACCAGAAAAAAAAAAAAGTGTGGGCATGGTGGGGTGGGATGACTCAGTACTACTGCCACAGAGTCTCCCGTCCAGTAGCGTAGCTACCGGGGGGCAGAGGGGGTTGTCACCCAGCGCTCTGCTGTGCGCGTCGATACAGTTACATTCTGCAGCAGAGCAGGGAGAATCGATCTCCCCGCTCTTCCGCCAAGCCGCTATGGGGCCCCTGAGCAGGAGGAGGGCCCGATGCCAGCAGTTGGCCCCTCGCCGTCATCGGATGATCAGCTGTACCAGCATTTAGCAGATACAGCTGATCGCATTGATTGGAGAAGGAGCGCTGCGCTCCTCCTCCCATCATCCCCCTGTCAGTGTCGGCGTCCGACGTCGCCAAAACTGACAGCGGGCGCGATGACGTCACTGCCTAGCGCCCGCTGTCAGGAGATCAGCGGAGCAGCACAGGAACCAGGAAGAAGAGAGGCGAGTTGTTTTTTTTTTTAATGGGTGCTGCTGCCTTTTTACAGGGTCTGCCTATCAGGGTGCTGCCTCATTACAGGGTCTGACTATGGGGGTGCTGCCTTATTACAGGGTCTGACTATGGGGGTGCTGCCTTATTACAGGGTCTGACTATGGGGGTGCTGCCTTATTACAGGGTCTGACTATGGGGGTGCTGCCTTATTACAGGGTCTGACTATGGGGGTGCTGCCTTATTACAGGGTCTGACTATGGGGGTGCTGCCTTATTACAGGGTCTGACTATGGGGGTGCTGCCTTATTACAGGGTCTGACTATGGGGGTGCTGCCTTATTACAGGGTCTGACTATGGGGGTGCTGCCTTATTACAGGGTCTGACTATGGGGGTGCTGCCTTATTACAGGGTCTGACTATGGGGGTGCTGCCTTATTACAGGGTCTGACTATGGGGGTGCTGCCTCATTACAGGGTCTGACTATAGGGGTGCTGCCTCATTACAGGGTCTGCCTATATTACAGGGTCTGACTATGGGGGCTGCCTTATTACAGGGTCCGCCTATATTACAGGGTCTGCCTATAGGGTTGCTGCTTTATTACAGAGTCTGACTATGGGGGTGCTGCCTTATTACAGGGTCTGCCTATGGGTAGTGCATTATACTATATTGTGAACTATTTGGTGCATTATGCTACTGTATATGGAGGCTATTTAGGGGGCCATCATACAGTATGGAGATTACAGTGTGGGGTCATTATACATTGTTGGAGCCATTAAACAGTTTGGGGTCTACTAAGGGGTCAGTATACTGTGTGGGTGGTACTACACAGTGAGGGGGCATTATACTGTGTATAAGAGAGCATCATGCCATGTAAAGGGGAGCTGTACAGGGGGGAGACTCAGGACATTATTAAATGTAAAGTGGGCATTTATTGTTATAGGGGAACTCAGGTTACTGTGGCTATCAAATGGGCACACAGGGCAAGATTACTTTCTAGGGGGCAAAATATGGGCACTGTTTTCTAGGGCACTTGCACCCAGTATTACTATATTATAAAGGGGTGCTTTAGAATTTAGAGGGCACAGAGAACCACACAGCAGGTGCAGTAATAGGGTCAGATACGGCAGCAGCAGCTCAGTATTGGGGTATCAGGTGCAGTAATAGGGACACAAACGGCAGCAGCGGCTCAGTATTGGGGTATCAGGTGCAGTAATAGGGACACATACGGCAGCAGCAGCTCAGTATTGGGGTATCAGGTGCAATAATAGGGACACATACGGCAGCAGCGGCTCAGTATTGGGGTATCAGGTGCAGTAATAGGGACACATACCCCAATACTGAGCGGCTGCTGTCGTATGTGTCCCTATTACTGCACCTGATACCCCAATACTGAGCTGCTGCTGCCGTATGTGTCCCTATTACTGCACCTGATACCCCAATACTGAGCGGCTGCTGTCGTATCAGGTGCAGTAATAGGGACACATACGGCAGCAGCAGCTCAGTATTGGGGTATCAGGTGCAGTAATAGGGACACAGCAGCAGAGGCTCAGTATTGGGGTGTCAGGGGCAGTAATAGGGACACATACGGCAGCAGCGGCTCAGTATTGGGGTATCAGGTGCAGTAATAGGGTCACATACGGTAGCAGCGGCTCAGTATTGGGGTATCAGGGGCAGTAATAGGGACACATACGCCAGCAGCGGCTCAGTATTGGGGTATCAGCAGGATGAGGAGTTTGTGCAGGTTAGGAATAGAGGTTAATGGCTGGAATATGAAGTTAAATGTGTCTTTATTGTATTCTCTGCAGGTGAGTCGTTGCTGGAAGAAGTTGTCATGTCGGTCTGGGCCAGATGGAAAAGACGGGAAAAATAAATGATTCCATCAGAAAGGATGTCAGCGGTAAGACATTATCTGTAACCATGCTGTTATCTCTTATATGTTCTGATGTTCTGTAGGGCTGGTATCTACCACTGACCATATGGCGGTAATATCCATATTGGTCGTTATATAGAGACTAGATGGTGGCCCGATTCTAACGCATCGGGTATTCCAGAATATGCATGTCCACGTAGTATATTGCCCAGCGACGTAGTAGTCAGCACAAAGCCACGTAGTATTCAGCACAAAGCCACGTAGTATATTGCCCAGACACGTAGGTATATAAAACTGCCCACGCAATATTTAGCAGTGTGTGCACCATATCCCTGATAAAAAAAATAATTAAAATAAAAAGTAGTTGTATACTCACCCCTGGGATCCAGCGAAGCTGTGCGATGCGGCCGCCATCTTCCGTTCCCAGAGATGCATTGCGAACTTACCCAGATGACTTAGCGGTCTCGCGAGACCGCCAAGTCTTCTGGGTAAGTTCGCAATGCATCTCTGGGAACGGAAGATGGCGGCCGGCGCGAGCGCATCGTCCGACGGCGGAAGGTGAGTATAGCAGGTTTTTTGTTTTTTTTTAAATTATTTTTAACATTACTTCTTTTTACTATTGATGCTGCATAGGCAGCATCAATAGTAAAAACTTGGTCACACAGGGTTAATAGCAGCGGTTACGGAGTGCGTTACCCGCGGCATAACGCGGTCCGTTACTGCTGGCCTTAACCCTGTGTGAGCGGTGACCGGAGGAGAGTATGGAGCGGGCGTCGGGGACACTAACTGCGGGGAGTAAGGAGCACGCGCCGGGGATACTGACTGCACCGCGGGGAGTGTGGAGCGGGCGCCAGGGATACTGACTGCACCGCGGGGAGTATGGAGCGGGGAGTATGGAGCGGGCGCCGGGGATACTGACTGCGCCGCGGGGAGTATAGAGCGGGGAGTATGGAGCGGGTGCCGGGGACTCTTGCGCCGCGGGGAGTATGGAGCGGCGCCGGGGACACCGACTGCGCCGCGGGGAGTATGGAGCGGCGCCAGGGACACTGACTGCGGGGAGTATGGAGCGGCCATTTTCTTCCGGTCTGTGCCCGTCGCTGATTGGTCGTGGCTGTTTTGCCGCGACCAATCAGCAACTTGGATTTCCAGGACAGACAGAGACCGCGACCAATGAATATCCGTGACAGACAGACAGACAGACGGACGGAAGTGACCCTTAGACAATTATATAGTAGATTATCTTGAGTAACAGTGCGGTCATCTGCTGAGGCTCTCCTCCATAAGGTGCGTCACCAAGTTGTGATGAAGGTTACCTGGTTAGGGGTTCACTCAGAAGTTTCGCCCCCCCTGAACCAAAACCCTAGCTACGCCTCTCCTCCCGTCCCCACCCCCGCACAATAGTACTGCATCCCCGAGTCTCCTCTCACCCCCTACACACAGTAGTACCACTACCCCGAGTCTCCCCTCCACGCAGTAGTATCGCCACCTGTCTCCTCTCCTCCCCCGCACAGTAGTACTATCCCGAGTCTCATCCCCGCACAGTACTGCCACTTCGAGTCTCCTCTCTCCTCCCCCACACACAGTAGTACTGCCACCCCAAAATCTCCTCTCTCCCGCCGCACAGTAGTACTGCCACCCCAGTCTCCTCTCCCCTGCACAGTAGTACCGCCACCCTGAGTCTCCTCTCCCCCCGCCCAGTAGTACTGCCAAGAGTTCCCTCCTGCCCCCTTACACAATGGGGCAACAACACTATGATTATGTTTACGATGGTGGAGCACAGTAATTACCTTGGTTGGGGGCTTACTCTGTGTGTTCCCCCCCTTCTTGAGCCAAACGCTTTGCTATCCCACCAGCCCTTTCTGTTTTTATCATGTCCCCCTCCACACCACCCATTTTAATAACAGCTACTCTAAGGGTATGTGTACATGGAGCGCCCCCAGATGCAGGGCCGCGGGTTACTCGGTACCGGTCCTCTCTGTCTCAGTTCTTAGGTTGTCACGGTGGCTGGACCCGGTCCGTGACCCTGCTAAGGGGCGTCCAATAAAAGGGGTGATGAAAGTCGGCTAAGGTTTCGTGACGCCACCTGCAGTAATCGGTCAGGTCGACCGACGCTGCTCGGGGTCCACTGGGGTGATGTGATGGCAGCTAGATGGTTTACCTTCCCTTAGGTGAAGTATATCCCCAGGGCTTCCCAGTAGTGTAGGTGGCGATGGTGTGAGGCGCAGTCAATAGCGAGGACACAGGGTTGCAGTCGCTTTACCTTTTACTGAAGACTTCGGGATACTCAATCCAGAGCACTGCTAACAGGGCTGGCTGAGACCGGCCGGTCTGAAGGCACATCCAGAGTTTCCTTTGCAGGTGGAAATCAGTGCCTACCACTAGCACCTGTGTGTTGTAGTCCTTCCCTGCTGAGCATTCGGGATAGTCCTCACACCTTCGGTTTTTGTTCTTTCTTTTTCTCTCTCTCTGTCCCCCAAGTTTATCTGGATAGGACGCACCCGTTTGACGGGAAGGCTCGGAGCTATTCCGGGACCCTAGAGACGCCCCTCTCCACGCTTGCCCCCTATGTCTGCTTAGGTCATGTATGGTAGACAGCCAACCTATAAGCAACTGTCCTGCGGTATTTGAAGTAAGGCATAGAGTCAGTTACTTCCTCGGTGTTCCAGTCACCGGCTACGCGCCTCAGTAGGATGTTGCCGTTCTCGGGGCACGACTCCTACTGGCTCTCCTCTGTGCTTTGATCTCGTTTCTCACTTTCCACAATATCCTTCTCTTCGTGTCCTTTCTAAGGATACCGCCACAAGGTAGTGCAGGCGCGGTTCCGTCACCTTCTACTCTTTCTGCTAGGCCCCTGTCAGGAACCCACCCCTGACAAGTCCTCCCTGGACTCTCCCAGGCTGCGTTCTGTTCTAACTTCCTATCCAACCCCCAGTTTTACCAGTGTGAGGAGTGGCCTAATACATAGTGCCTTTTGCTCCCCTTGGTGGCCGGAGTGTGAAGTGTAATGTGTGACTGTGATACCTGGTCAGGTGAACTCCTTTAGTGCAATCAGACATAACATCACTCCCCTTAGCGGCAGAGCGACATTACTGCAACGACCAGGACTCTGGGGCGCTGCATACACGTTGCGGATTTCCTGCGGATCCGCAGCGTTTTTTGAGGTGCAGAAACGCTGCAGATCCGCAAGTGATTTACAGTACAATGTAAATCAATGGCAAAAAGAAATGCTGTGCTTATGGTGCAGTATAATCTGCATGGAAAACACAGCAGATTCAAAAAAGGACCATGTCAATTCTTTGTGCAGATCTGCTTCGTTTCTGCACCCACTGCATAATAGAAATCTGCAGGGGTAAAAAAAGGAAGAAATCCGCACAACAATCTGCAACGTGTGCACATACCAAAAAAAGGCGCAGATTCTGGCCTGCGTTTTCTGACAAGAAATTCAGAATCTGCACAGAAAATTCCAGTCAAATCTGCAACATGTGTACATACCCTTAAGGTTTTGCTGCTTGAAAAATTTTTTTTTTGGGGGGGGAAATGCTCAAAAAAATGAAGATAAAAACACCTGGGGTTTTGAAAAAAAAAAAAAGTGTCTCACACACACAACTTTTCCAACACTACTCAAGAAAAGAAAAAGTCCAAAAATCAGTGAACATTTCCTAGAGCAGTTTGCACTTGGGAGAACTCCAAGTTTTGTTTAAGCATTAAAAAAAACTGTGACCATCACCTTACCGGAGCAAGGTGTCACCATTTTTGGGGGATTCTCCCAGACATTGCAAGATAGTGGGAAGCGGCTTGTTAGATGGAAGGGCCGGGGGCGCCCTAATAAACTGGTCACCGTGCAACTCCCCAGAATGCTTATATACCCAGCCTATTCTGACCATACATTTAATTTTTAACAAAAGGAGAGAGAAAAACAAAAATCTAAGAAATCAAACTTCAGTACATTTGCAAAATGTGAGTTCAGTCCCCAAACATTGCATTACCTCCTCTGTACTGATCCACACAGGAGCATTGATCCCGGCACCTGCTTCCATCCCATCAATTAATGCACTTCCAGCCCCACCCAGCTCAGAAACCTCATTGCTTCATCTAGAAAAGGTTTTTGCATCTTGGAAAAGAAATAGTTAAACACATCTGAGATTAGAAAAAAAAGGGTCTGCAAAATGTTTACAGAAACAGCGCCACTCTCCTCCATGGACTGATCTGGTATTGCAGCTTAGCCTCATTTATTTCAATGGTCTTGAACTGTAATACCAGACCGAGCCTGTGAACAGGAGTGGCGCTGTTTAATTTATTCGATGAACAAAAAAGGAAGTGGAGGGCACCATCAAGGCATAATAGTAATACCGAAAAACAGGGGGTCAACCCAAAGAAAGACATAAATGGGATGCAAGATACAAAGAAAAAAAGAGCGTCAAGCTATAAATAGGGGACCACCACTAGAGTATTAACATAACTATACAAAATATTTTATTAGTCAACCAAAAAACAAACAAACACCACACTATTAAAAACACTTAAAAGCCAAATAAATCATGGGTTCCACATAAGGAACCACCCCCCTGGACATGGAAATGATGGGAAACAATGTGCAAACAACTGAAGAATATATGTAAAAGATATATAATAGTATATAGACAGCAACAATAAAACTGTCATAAATACCGATGACAATAATCCGACTAGCAAAATATGACAAGTACATAAATTACATATTGAGACATGACACAGCTAGCAGAATAACTGGCACTAAACTTCAAGTGATGTGCAGACCATGTGTGAATAAATTCTAGCTACTAATCCACATTTTGAACATGATAAGATAGAGCAATATACATACAATTACATAAATCACACATGGAGATATGGCACAGATCACAGCATGGATGGCACTAGACTTCAAAATGATATATAAACCATGTACAAATAAATTCTAGCTACTAGTCGGCATTCTAAACATGACGGGACATCTATATACATAATTGTCTAAGGGGTACTTCCGTCTGTCTGTCTGTCCTTCTGTCACGGATATTCATTGGTCGTGGCCGCTGTCTATCATGGAAATCCAAGTCGCTGATTGGTCGCCGCAAAACAGCCACGACCAATCAGCGACAGGCACAGTCCAGAAGAAAATGGCCACTCCGCTCCCCGCAGTCAGTGTCCCCGGTGCTCCACTCCCCGCAGTCAGTGGCCAGCGCCGCTCCATACTCCCCGCTCCCGGATCCACATCAGCTGTGGAAAAAACGGCATGGTGGCGAGAGACGGCAGACATGCTGGCGGTTTTCCAGACGCCGGAAGTGGATGCAAGCAGGGGAGTACCAAGATGGCCACAAACGACGTCACCGCGCATGCGCGAACGCTAAGTTCAGGAATACAAGGTTACATGGTGGAGTAGAAAGATGGCTGAAAAGGTCATTACTGCGCATGCGTGCGTACCATACCATGGACCTTCAATTTACGGAGCACAGTTCCAAAGGGACTTAATGAAGAAATGTTCTATTATATATTTAATGTACGCATGCGTAGTTTTCCCCATTCAAGAGGCCCTTCATTACTCCTCCTAGTCATCTCTGCCTCCTCCACGGGCGGAGTATGGTACGCATGCGCAGTAATTCTACTTATATACTTATTTGACCGTGTCATTGATGTATTTTTTAGGCACACTTTTCTATGTATAAGTGTACTATATAGTCTCTGGGCATTTCTAGTGGGCTGTACATTGTTCTTATTGTTACATTCCTAGGGAACAGTTGACTTAAGGTACCTTCACACTCAGCAACTTTACAACGAGAACGACAACGATCCGTGACGTTGCAGCGTCCTGGATAGCGATCTCGTTGTGTTTGACACGCAGCAGCGATCAGGATCCCGCTATGACATCGCTGGTCGGAGCTAGAAGTCCAGAACTTTATTTCGTCGTCAGGTCGGCGTGTATCGTCATGTTTGACAGCAAAAGCAACGATGCCAGCAATGTTTTACATGGAGCTAACAACCAGCGAGAACGATAAGTGAGGCGCCGTTACGTCACAGGATCGCTCCTGCATCATTCTGGAGCTGCTGTGTTTGATGTCTCTACAGCGACCTAAACAGCGACGCTCCAGAGATCGGCTTGTTGTCTATATCGCTGCAGCGTCGCTGAGTGTAACGGTACCTTTAGGCTGCCGTCACACTAGCAGTATTTGGTCAGTATTTTACATCAGTATTTGTAGCCAAAACCAGGGGTGGGTGATAAATACAGAAATAGTTCATATGTTTCTATTATACTTTTCCTCTATTTGTTCCACTCCTGGTTTTGGCTACAAATACTGATGTAAAATACTGACCAAATACTGCTAGTGTGATGGCAGCCTTAGGCCGGTGTCACACTACCGTGTTTCACGGACGTATGAGAGGTGCTGAAAATACAGATTGCATATGGTACAATGCTTCTCTATGCCCCAGCTCCTATCAGCCGTATTTTACTAATCCGTATTATACGGGCTTCTACGGCTGTAGAAAATCGCAGCATGCTGCGTTTGTCACCGTATTGCGCAAAAAAATCGCCAATGAAAGTCTATGGGGGCCAGAAAAATACGGATTACACACGGACCAGCAGTGTGACTTGCGAGAAATACGCAGCGGTGTTGGAAAAGCCGGCAATTCAGTGCGGTGTACAGTAAAATCACACTGACAGCTTACAATAGAATAGGTAGAATAAATGTGTACACATAGAATAGGGGTATATATATATATATATGTCAGTGAGACACATATATGTATATATATTAATATTTCATACAGCGCTAGATAGCTTAAAAGCCGGTAATTCAATTGACGGCTTTTGCTATCTCCTTCACAAACCCGACATGATATGAGACATGGTTACATACAGTAAACCATGTCATATTCCCATTTTTTTTGCATATTCCACACTACTAATGTTAGTAGTGTGTATGTGCAAAATTTGGGCGCTCTAGCTATTAAATTAAAGGGTTAAATGGCGGAAAAAATTGGTGTGGGCTCCCGCGCAATTTTCTCCGCCAGAGTAGTAAAGCCAGTGAATGAGGGCAGATATTAATAGCCTGGAGAGGGTCCATGGTTATTGGGCCCCCCTGGCTAAAAACATCTGCCCCCAGCCACCCCAGAAAAGGCACATCTGGAAGATGCGCCTATTCTGGCACTTGGCCACTCTCTTCCCATTCCCGTGTAGCGGTGGGATATGGGGTAATGAAGGGTTAATGTCACCTTGCTATTGTAAGGTTACATTAAGCAAGATTAATAATGGAGAGGCGTCAATGATGACACCTATCCATTATTAATCCAATAGTCTGAAATGGTTAAAAAAAAACACAAACACATTATTAAAAAGTCTTTTAATGAAATAAAAACACAGGTTGTTTGAATATTTTATTATCCTGGTAATCCACCTGAAGACCCTCGCTCTGTAACAAAGAAAAAATAATAAACCAACAATATACATACCTACCAATGATCTGTCATGTCCCACGACCCTGGACCCTCTCCAGGCTATTAATATCTGCCCTCAGTCACTGGCTTTACTACTCTGGTGCCCACGCCAATTTTTTCCGCCATTTAACCCTTTAATTTAATAGCTAGAGCGCCCAAATTTTGCACATACACACTACTAACATTAGTAGTGTGGAATATGCAAATGTTTACTGTATGTAAACCATGTCTCATATCATGTCGGGTTTTGGAAGGAGATAGCAAAAGCCGGCAATTAATTACCGGCTTTTAAGCTATCTCGCGCTGGATGAAATATTAATATATATATAAATATATATATATATATATATCTCACTAACATATATATATATAGACAGTACATATGTTTTTATTATTTTTTGAGCACATGGATCCCTTGTATATCCGTATGTCGGTTTTGCAAGCCTGCGAGAAAATCTCGCAGTACGGATGCCATACGGATTACATACGGAGGATGCCATGTGCAAAATACGCTGACACACCCTGCCTACGGAGGATATACGGACCACTATTTTGGGGACTTTTCTGCATATTACAGCCATATATTACGGACCGTATTTTTATACGCTGAGTTTGATGCCGGCCTTAGTCTGACTCTAGTTGCTCAGCATATATCTATATTATGTCCCGTCATGTTTAGAATGCCGACTAGTAGCTAGAATTTATTTGTACATGGTTTATATATCATTTTGAAGTCTAGTGCCATCCATGCTGTGATCTGTGCCATATCTCCATGTGTGATTTATGTAATTGTATGTATATTGCTCTATCTTATCATGTTCAAAATGTGGATTAGTAGCTAGAATTTATTCACACATGGTCTGCACATCACTTGAAGTTTAGTGCCAGTTATTCTGCTAGCTGTGTCATGTCTCAATATGTAATTTATGTACTTGTCATATTTTGCTAGTCGGATTATTGTCATCGGTATTTATGACAGTTTTATTGTTGCTGTCTATATACTATTATATATCTTTTACATATATTCTTCAGTTGTTTGCACATTGTTTCCCATCATTTCCTTGTCCAGGGGGGTGGTTCCTTATGTGGAACCTATGATTTATTTGGCTTTTAAGTGTTTTTAATAGTGTGGTGTTTGTTTGTTTTTTGGTTGACTAATAAAATATTTTGTATAGTTGTGTTAATACTCTAGTGGTGGTCCCCCAGTTATAGCTTGACGCTCTTTTTTTCTTTGTATCTTGCGTTTAATTTATTGGAGAGATTGGAGCACAAATCTCCCTTCCCTGCTGGATGCACTGATGTCCATTTGCCTTGTCTCTTCCAATGTCGCCCCTTCTGCTCCGCTTTTACTAATCCTCCTGTGACTTTGTGTCATTAGTTACTGCAGGTCTGGATTATATTCATGTACCAGGAAGCCCAGCATGAACAAACAAGGCTTAATTCCCACACACAAAAAATAAAAGGGTGCTAGTAAAAAAAAAAGCTGTTCCTTTTGTTTTAGGAATATAGGGTCAATCAGAATCACTGAGGACCCCGGAGGATACAGCGAGGTGTAGTTATGCCGAACCTTCTGCATTTTTCCCATTTTTCCACATTGGGGCCACATTGTAGGATGTTTATTTATTTGTCGGCCACCTTGTACCTGACACTTGCACGGTCGTCAATGATTTCTCTGTTCTTGGAAAAGAGGGAAGAAAAATAAAATGGCGCTCAGTGTTTATGCTGCGAATGTCTGCTGCGCTCCCAGAGATCCTCAGGTTACAATGCAGGAAGCCGAGGTGTAAGGATCATACGGAGTGGAGGGCGTAGGGGGCCGCATCACATTCACACAAGAAAAAGTTAAAGGGGTCGTCCACTTTTACATCAGGGTGCGAGCGAAAAGTGACCACAAAGAGCGTCTCCCACTCTGGAGGACCAAACAGGTCCACGTGTTACAAGGACCACTGATTTCAATGTGCACTGTGTAATGCTTCAATTCTCCTGCGGGGGAGCTGTAGGGACATTGAATACTTGTATTCTGGGCTAAAAAGACCTTTTGCAATTAGGTTTTATTAAACATTTCACACCATGTGGCTTATACAGGCTATTTGTTTCACTGCACATTGTTGGCCGCAGAATGATTTAACTGAGACTCTGTCAGTGAGCTGGTTCTTCTTTATCTTCTTATCTGTCTTTTATTGATCTCTACTCAGCTGGTTTAGGAATACAATCCACATTAAACAAAAGCTGAATTTTCATGTGTTCATAAAGTATCTGAGAAACACCGTGTCAGAACGAGCTCGCTGACAGATTCTCAGTAAACTCATTCTGCAGCCATTAATGAGAAAACATAAATCAAGTCTTAAAAGCCAAAACATACAATTTTTTTTAATGGAACCTGATTACAAAAAATATTTTAGCCCAAAATACATGAATTTTATGTAAATAAAAAAAATATTTTCAAAAGGTGTTTGTATCTTTTAAAACATATATTGTAAAGCCTTAAAGGGACATTTCCATATTGGGAATATATAGTAAATCAACATCTATTCTTGGATTTCCATCGAGAACTGAGTCCTGTCTTAGAACTACAAGAAATAAAAAATGAATGGACATGTTTGACTATCCATTTACTATTATGGTAGTTTCTAAAAATTATTGTGCAGGGGAAGCAACGGAGAGGGGACACAAGACACCGCCTGTGCAGGGGAATCTCTATTCATGTGGATTCAATACATCACATACTTCCTGCAGTTACCACTAGGGGGAGCTCATTGCATATGAACATATACAGATAGTATTAAATTGGGATCTGTAAGAGTTTGAATGCAGTGAGCTCCCTCTGGTGGTGTATGTAGGTATCTGCGCTGTCACAACCATCAGTAGAAGTACGTTACCGTATAGTTACATCTTTAAGTTTATTTCAACCCTGCCGTAAAATAATACACACACACACACACCTCACAAAATTAGAATATCATCAAAAAGTTGAATTATTTCAGTTCTTCAATACAAAAAAGTGAAACTGATATATAGAATCATTGCAAACAGAGTGATCTATTTCAAGTGTTTATTTCTGTTAATGTTGATGATTATGGCTTACAGCCAATAAAACCCAAAAGTCATTATCTCAGTAAATTAGAATACTTTATGACACCAGCTTGAAAAAATGATTTTAACATCCGAAATGTTGGCCTACTGAAATGTATGTTCAGTAAATGCGCTCAGTACTTGGTCTGGGCTCCTTTTGCATCAATTACTGCATCAATGCGGCGTGGCATGGAGGTGATCAGCCTGTGGCACTGCTGAGGGGTTATGGAAGCCCAGGTTGCTTTAATAGCAGCCTTCAGCTCTTGGTTTTAACCTGCGAGACTCGGCTGTATCTTGCTGTGTGTGATCCTGGCCTTAGCCAGCATAAGTACATGTGGGGGTTGCCTGGTTGCTAGGGAATTCCCACATGTAATCAAGCTGGCTAACAGATGTAAATCATTCAGCTACGGCAATGAAAACTAAATCTCAGAGCACTAAAGAATACCCGGAGGTCAGCCGAGCATGCTCGGGAAATCTCGAGTAACGAGTATATTCGCTCATCACTATTTGTAATGACTCTATCTAATATAGGAGTTTCACTTTTTGTATTGAAGAGCTGAAATAAATTAACTTTTTGATGATATTCTAATATTGTGAGATGCACGTGTATTTCATTTGGGCACAGAATGGGTTATAGCTTCTTGTGACCAGCAGGGGTCACTGTTGCTATTACTATCTCAGTATATAGGAAGAAGCGCTTGCTGTTCATGAAAGACATCACAACAATGTGGGACTCGCTTTATTAAGATATGGAACACATTTTTGAGTCTATATCAGGGGTGGCAACCTGCGGCACTCCACCTGCTGTGCAACTACAACTTCTTATATGACAGACATGCTGGGACGTGTAGTTCCCCAACAACTGGGAGTGGCGCAGATTGTGCCCCCTGGTCTATACAATAAAAATATATTTTTTAATGAAGGGTTCACTTACTTACTTGTTGGTCTAGTTATGATGCATTTTCCCATCCCCACCCTCCCCCCAAAAATGGTCTCATTCCTTTATGGAAGCGGGTCTCCAAATCTGTGGATCAGGTCATGCTGGGAGTTGTAGTTCTGCAGCCTCCCGAGGTTGGAGACGACTGCTGTACTGTATAGGACCTCATTCATTCTCATTATACTTTTGCTTTACATTTTATACATATTAACACTTCTCTCATATACATAGACATTTTCGTGTTATGATACAGTTATCTAAATCCTGCGGCTTTGCGGATCCTCCTGCCAATACGTCGTCAGACGCCAGTCCTTTAGACAAAGTTCTGTCCTTGAAACAATTGTCAGATTATCAGACTCTCTGGATTATGGGACGCTGTATGTAGTGATTGAGCAGAGCTGAGTTTGTCGATGTAGCAGAGTTGCTGATCACATCAGCAATCATAGGTTCAGTTCCCATGTTGCGTGGTACGGCATTCTCCCCCAGCGTAATCGTACCTGTTACATGTGGATTTTGCAACAAATTTCATATGGTGAAACCTGAGTTGATTCTGCACCAAAAAATGCTTTTGTGCTGATTTCACACAAAAAGGGACATTTGGAAGAGATTCAATTTAAACTCATCCACTTTACTGGTTCTGATGCTGTGGATTTTAGGTGAGTAAAATCCGCGTCTAAAATCAGCACCAAATACACAGTGTGTAAACCTAGCTATAGGGTAAAGGTAGGCTCACAGGTTGGTGTGGATTTTCCTCACAGATTAGCATACAGAAAATCCACGGAAGACCGAATTCAGATGTCCGTATAGCAAGGTCCGGGTGCAGCCTGGACGAGGGTGTCCTGACCCGACCTCTACAGTTCAGTAGGCAGATATGAGGACTCTCAGTCGGTCCGTGCATCGCACTCTGTACTGGGACGCGATATATGGACGTCTGAATTCGACCTAACACAGCACCAGATAAGCAGAAAACACAAGTGTGGAAATTAACCTGCGGTGTGGATTTAAAGATCTGCAGAATGTCAGTTTTTTTGTATGTGGAATCAGCACAGATTTTGCATTTTACAATGGAAAATGGGGAAATCCGCATCAAATCTGCAACAAAATCCAAAGCAAAATCAGCACGGATTTTGTCTATAGAAAAATCAGCCCCAAAACGCAACTTGTGATTTGGCTCTATGTCTCGGTTCACATGTTGTTTATTGGTGCAGATTTGCTGGACTTAACATAAAATCAGCAGCATCAGCAAAAGTGGTTGAGTTTTAGTTTTATGTCATCTGCCCGATTTGGTTTTTTTGTGTGCGGAATCCCCTTGGAAATAGTTTTTATTTATTTATTTATTTGTTGCTGTATTTTTGGATCAGAATTAGCAAGGATTTCAACCTTTGTAATGAAAAGAGTGAAATCTGCGCCAAATCTGCAGCAACATCTGCGCGTGTTACCTGCAGATTCTGCTGCACATTAACTGCACATACAGTACAGACCAAAAGTTTGGGCACACCTTCTCATTTAAAGATTTTTCTGTATTTTTATGACTATGAAAATTGTATATTCACACTGAAGGCATCAAAACTATGAATTAACACATGTGTAATTATATACTTAACAAAAAAGTGTGAAACAACTGAAATTATGTCTTCTATTCTAGGTTCTTCAAAGTAGCCACCTTTTGCTTTGATGACTGCTTTGCACACTCTTGGCATTCTCTTGATGAGCTTCAAGAGATAGTCACCGGGAATGGGTTCCAATTCACAGGTGTGCCCTGTCAGGTTTAGTAAGTGGGATTTCTTGCCTTATAAATGGGGTTGGGACCATCAATTGTGTTGTGCAGAAGTCTGGTGGATACACAGCTGATAGTCCTACTGAATAGACTGTTAGCTGATTTTTTTGTTGCCATAATACAAATACAAAAAGTAAAGAAAAACGAGTGGCCATCATTACTTTAAGAAATGAAGGTCAGTCAGTCCGAAAAATTGGGAAAACTTTGAAAGTGTCCCCAAGTACAGTGGCAAAAACCATCAAGCACTACAAAGAAACTGGCTCACATGAGGACCGCCCCAGGAAAGGAAGACCAAGAGTCACTTCTGCTTCTGAGGATAAGTTTATCCAAGTCACCAGCCTCAGAAATCGCAGGTTAACAGTAGCTCAGATTAGAGACCAGGTCACTGCCACACAGAGTTCTAGCAGCAGACACATCTCTACAACAACTGTTAAGAGGAGACTTTGTGCAGCAGGCCTTCATGGTAAAATAGCTGCTAGGAAGCCACTGCTAAGGACAGGCAACAAGCAGAAGAGACTTGTTTGGGCTAAAGAACACAAGGAATGGACATTAGACCAGTGGAAATCTGTGCTTTGGTCTGATGAGTCCAAATTTGAGATCTTTGGTTCCAACCACCTTGTCTTTGTGCGTTGCAGAAAAGGTGATCGGATGGACTCTACATGCCTGGTTCCCACCGTGAAGCATGGAGGAGGTGTGATGGTGTGGGGGTGCTTTGCTGGTGACACTGTTGGGGATTTATTTTAAATTGAAGGCACACTGAATCAGCATGGCTACCACAGCATCTTGCAGCGGCATGCTATTCCATCCGGTTTGTGTTTAGTTGGACCATCATTTATTTTTCAACAGGACAATGACCCCAAACACACCTCCAGGCTGTGTAAGGGTTATTTGACCAAGAAGGAGAGTGATGGGGTGCTACGCCAGATGACCTGGCCTCCACAGTCACCAGACCTGAACCCAATCGAGATGGTTTGGGGTGAGCTGGACCGCAGAGTGAAGGCAAAAGGGCCAACAAGTGCTAAGCATCTCTAGGAACTCCTTCAAGATTTTTGAAAGACCATTCCCGGTGACGACCTCTTGAAGCTCATCAAGAGAATGCCAAGAGTGTGCAAAGCAGTCATCAACGCAAAAGGTGGCTACTTTGAAGAACCTAGAATACAAATCGCTAGTTAGACCGCAAATGGAGTACTGTGTCCAGTTTTGGGCACCGATGCTCAGGAAGGATATAATGGAACTAGAGAGAGTACAAAGGAGGGCAACAAAATTAATAAAGGGGATGGGAGAACTACAATACCCAGATAGATTAGCGAAATTAGGATTATTTAGTCTAGAAAAAAGACGACTGAGGGGCGATCTAATAACCATGTATAAGTATATAAGGGAACAATACAAATATCTCGCTGAGGATCTGTTTATACCAAGGAAGGTGACGGGCACAAGGGGGCATTCTTTGCGACTGGAGGAGAGAAGGTTTTTCCACCAACATAGAAGAGGATTCTTTACTGTTAGGGCAGTGAGAATCTGGAATTGCTTGCCTGAGGAGGTGGTGATGGCGAACTCAGTCGAGGGGTTCAAGAGAGGCCTGGATGTCTTCCTGGAGCAGAACAATATTGTATCATACAATTATTAGGTTCTGTAGAAGGACGTAGATCTGGGGATTTATTATGATGGAATATAGGCTGAACTGGATGGACAAATGTCTTTTTTCGGCCTTACTAACTATGTTACTATGTTACTAGAATATAAGATATATTTTCAGTTGTTTCACACACTTTTGTTAAGTATATAATTTCTATGTGTTAATTCATAGTTTTGATGCCTTCAGTGTGAATGTACAATTTTCATAGCCATGAAAATACAGAAAAAAATTTAAATGAGAAGGTGTGTCCAAACTTTTGGTCTGCACTGTACGCTGTGAATAATCAACAGTAAATCGCCTGAATGCACATAACGCCATCGGCTGTATACCCCCCCCCCCCACCCCGTTTGAATGCTCAGCTTAGTCGAGCATGCATATGTTTTCAACAGGGAGAGGGATGTAAATTGCTGTCAGACACCTATAATGGCAGATGGGCAAGATGAAATTCAATATGTCCAATCCTTCTTTTCCCACAATTATCATCTATCAGGTGAGAAACAGGAGTAGGCCCACATACACATAAGATATTCGGGGGTCCGGCCAAAATCGTCAGGTTCAACCGACTTTGATCCAATGGATATAGGGGGCCTTATTCGTGACAAAATATAAAGATGAGTATCAGGTTCAGTTCCAGTACATCCGGCAGGAGGTTTCACATCTCTTGGAGATCAGATGCCACATAGGAGAGGTAGTTTCCCTGTAGAATCTTCTCGATGTCGGTGTGTTTCACCAGCCAACATTTGGACATGTGTGTGTGTGCCGTCGAGTCCTTCAAGGACCTCACAACGAGAGTCGCTGGAGCGGTGTGATTGCCTCTTCTGAGTTTTCCGGTAAAGGTCACGTCATTGCCCGGCTTCTTCTCAGTGACTTCTATGTGGGCGTTTTGGAATTGTCCTGAAAAACAACAACATTGTCATTTTCTGTTTTCTCCAGAGTAAGTGGGGCAGGTCTTTTCTATCCAGTGTAAGTGGGGGTGGGTCTATTTCTCTCCACATAAAGTAGGGATGGGTCTTTTTCTCTCCACAGTAAGTGTGGGTTGATGTTATCTAGCCACAGTAAGTGGGGGTGGGTCTTGTTCTCTCCACAGTAAGTGGGGGTTGATGTTTTCTATCCACAGTAAGTGGGGGTGGGTCTTGTTCTCTCCACAGTAAGTGGGGGTTGATGTTTTCTATCCACAGTAAGTGGGGGTGGGTCTTTTTTCTCTCCACAGAGAGTGTGGGGGGGTCTTTTTTCTCTCCACAGAGAGTGTGGGTGGGTCTTTTTCTCTCCACAGAAAGTGGGCATGGGTCTTTTTCTCTCCACAGAAAGTGGGCATGGGTCTTTTTCTCTCCACAGTAAGTGGGGCTGTTCTTTTCTATCCACAGAAAATGGGGGTGGGTCTTTTTCACTCCACAGCAAGTGGAGCTGGTATTTTCTATCCACAGTAAGTGAGAGTCGGTCTATTTCTCTCCACAGTAAGTGAGAGTCGGTCTATTTCTCTCCACAGTAAGTGGGGATGGGTCTTTTCTATGCACAGTATGTGGGGGTGTGACTTTTTCTCTCCACAGTAAGTGGGGCTGGTCTTTTGTATCCACAGTTAGTGGAGGTGGGTCTTTTTCTCTTCACAGTAAGTGGCGGTGGTATTTTTTATCCACAATAAGTGGAGGCAGGTCTTTTATTTCCAAAGTAAGTAGGGGCAAATCTTTTCTATGCACAGTAAGTGGGGGCTGGTCTTTTTTTCTCCACAGTAAGTGGGAGCAGTTTTTTTCTCTCCTCAGTAAGTGGGGGCTGGTCTTTTCTCTTCATAGTAAGTGAGGGCTGGTCTTTTTCTCTCCAAAGTAAATGGAGGCAAGTCTTTTTGTCTCAACAATAAGTGGGGGTGGGTCTTTTTCACTCAAAAGTGGGACCATTTTTTTTTCTTTCCATAGTAGGTGGGTCTTTTTCTCTAAAACGTGGGGCTTTTTTTCTCTCTAGCATAAGTGGGGGAAGGGTTTTTTTTTATAGCTAGTGGGGGTGAATAATTTCTCTCTGTGGGTCTTTTTCTCTGCATATTAAGTTGGGGTGGGTCTTTTTCTCTCAAAAGAGAGGGATTTTTTATTCTGCCTAGCATAAGTTGTAATAGGTCTTTTTCTCTATAAAGATGATAATGTGTGTAAAGCGCTGCGGAATATGTTAGCGCTATATAAAAATAAAGATTATTATTATTATTATAAAGTAAGTGGTGGCGGGTCTCTTTCTCGTTATAAAAAGGAAGTGGGGGGTGTCTTTTTCTCAATATAGGAAGTGGGGATGGGTCTTTTTCTCAATATAGGAAGTGGGGATGGGTCTTTTTCGCAATTCAGGAAGTGAGGGTAGGTCTTTTTCTTTCCAAGGGAAGTGAGAGCGGGTCTTTTTCCTCTGATGATGCTTTGTTACCTATCAAATGGAATAAAGTAAACTTTCAGCTCAGGTCAACCTGGGAAGTAAAGCAAGGGAACTTACAGCACCTGTAATGCTGGCAAAATACTTATAAAGAGGAAGGACCCGCATGAAAGGAGTGGATGGCAATTTACAGCTCATGAGACTGGTGGACAGTTCCTGGAGATATTAGCTAGGTATGTGCAGCTGGTAGTGTTTATCAAGGGGTACCTTACCAGACACATGTGATATGGTGTCCACACTGATTTAGCATTGTCCCATCAGAGCTGCGTGATATAATGTAACAATGGACACAGTGTCAATAAGGTCCAACCCTATCTGTGTCCATTAGGTTGTGTTCATAGAAGGAAATATGGGGCAAATATGGGACAAACCTTCTCAACCATGGCCAGATTTACTCTGGAGGTGAAGCCAAAATGCAGGGAAAATAATATTACTAATGTGACTTCCAAATATACGCAATCTTGTGTGCGTTTACCTAGCAGACCTCCGGAGGTGGAGGACAACCCATCTCCTCTCACAATGTAAAAGCCCAGGTGGTTCATCTGCAGGTAAGTGGGATGCTGGTAGCGGTGGAACAGTATCAGCAGCTCAACCTTACGACCAATCCAAACGCTGATGTTGGAGGATGGAGAGATTTTGATGGTCAATTTGGGCTTTCTGATTAGAGACGGTCGGGTTATGGGGAGAACCATCACTTTTTCTCCCTTGAGCATCAAACTGTCCAGAGAGATATTGACTAAGTAGTTGATCCGTGGCTGGTTAATGGTGATGGTGATGACATCTAGGTAGGTCCGTAGTCGGTTTTCATGGCCAATTCTTAGAGGAGCCTTCATCAGATGTCCATTTACTGTGATACCTAAATAATAGACATACTGGTAATTGCAGAAGGATATTTGGATTATAGTTGGAAGCTGCATTCACAATTCTGCAGGCTATGGAGCTAAAATCTCTCAGCGTTCCTTCCTAGTTTAATGCCAGCACAGAACTTGCTCTGGCAGTTGGTAAGGGGGGGATAAACATTATTCTCCTCCCTAAAGGGTACCTAGCATTTTCATTAATTTTGTATATGACAATTGGTGGGGATCCAGGTCGTGGACCCCCAACCATCAAGTGTAATAGAGCCACCCAGTCTGTACTGCAACCGCAGGCAGATTATAATGAGGGCAATCTGTGCTACTGCCTGGTCTATTGAGGGCCAATTTGATTGTGGGAGCTAAAAGATTACCCAGTGCTTGGGCCTTTCTAAAGACAAATTTGGGGTGAGATGGAAAATGTTCCCCGATCAGTTTATCCCTTTGTAGGATAGCCCAGTGCCTGCAGATTATACCCTGAAATTGCCTGTAGCTCGCATGAAATTGTGTTATAATCGGTAATCGGTTAATTTGTTCCAGGATATTTGGGGTCTTATGGACATTCGCTTTTGTCCTATGTACTAGGGTACTTCTTGGCACCCCCTTACTTCACTTTTGGCTTGCTCTAGCATTGGTTGTGCATATCCTTTTTTGAGAAATTGCTGTGTTAAATACTCAGATTCATTCTCAAAATCATTCATGTTAGTACAATTGCGTTGGATTCTAGTGAATTGGCCTTTCGGAATATTGGTGAGCCACATAGGTAAATGGCAACTTGCTATATAAATACAACTGTTGGAGTCCACCTCTTTGTGATAGCATTTCGTGTATAACTGGCCGTAGGCTATCCTACAAAAGGATAAACTGATCGGGGAACATTTACCATCTCACCCCAAATTTGTGTTTAGAAAGGCCCAAACACTGGGTAATCTTTTAGCTCCCAAAACCAAATTGGCCCTCAATAGACCAAAATCCACCCCCAGAACATCTTCCTGTTCGAATATGGGATTCACACCATGTGGGGGATGCTTCTGTTGTATAATTACACCATTCAAGAAAACTCGCCAATTAAGGTTCAAAGACTCTAGTGACACGAAGGAAATCACCATTAGAAAAAATACATATATGCATATTTGCTGCATGTCGGAAAGCAATTTATGTGTTAAATATGTGTTATGTGTTATGTGTTAAAATGTGTTAAATATCTCCTGCTTTTCTACGGGAGTTATTTACCTTATCTAATGCCCATGCAAGAAAATATACGTGGGTCGGACTAGGAGGAGACTTATGGTACGGGTCAAAGAACATTTAACCAACATTCAAAAAGGATATCTGGGTCATCCTCTATCGCGCCATTTTAAGGAGAAGCATGATAGAACAATGAAAGGCGTATTTTTCTGTGGCATTCAGAAGGTGCAACCAAATCCAAGGGGGGGGGGGACTTCTTAAAACAAATGTCCAAAATTGAATCACAGCGGATATTCCTTTTCGACTGTCTAACCCCCAAGGGTTTAAACCATGAACTAGAATTATATGCTTTTTAATCCAATATGATGAATACACTACATCTATATTTGTAGTATATGACCACAGAATTGTTTTAAAAGAATTATTTTTGAAATAATTAATTTAAAAAATTAGTTTTATAATTACAAAAAATCCTTTGTCATTTTTTCATATATTTTGCTTTTATCTGCTTCCCTTGTTACATTTTAGGACCCAAAGGTTTTTATGAAGGGCCCCTTGTATATAAGATTTTTAGATATCCCTATCAGGGAGTCTTTGGTTTAATTTTATTTAGCAATCTTACACATGGGACTATTCCGATGACAGTATATGCCCATTTTTTAAAGCACACACATATACATTTTTTAACTATGTAATATTTAATAAAGTTTGGTTTTTAACACATAAATTGCTTTCCGACATGCAGCAAATATGCATATATGTATTTTTTCTTAAAACTATTAATTGCAAACGTTTGTCCTTGGAACGGGAATCATATATCCATTTTACCCGGCATATCCACAGTACAGTAGCTGCACCTAAACATACAAACATATATAGAATTAAGGCTAGGGCAGAACAGAGCAATTTAGGGGCAGGGATATAAGCGCTGCCACAAAGTACATAGAGGAGACCAGACGGTGGGTATTAATCCTGATGAAGAAGGTCGTTCACCTTCGAAACGCGTTAGTTACCCCTTTTTGGTCCTAACATCGCTTCGTAGCTTTGTGACATCACATCCGAGCACACGCGAGCAGGTACTGGCAGCCATTTTTTCAGCTGTATCCAGGGACGCCTTCGGCCGGGGCTCCTTTGGTAGTGCACAGTTGAGGCGCTCCCCACTTCTTACCGCTAGTAAGAAGCAACCTACATTCAACCGTCCATTACCGCATAGCCGAACGAAGCACCGTGGATCGTGGGACACAGACAGACATTCACCACACTTAGGGTAAGCGCTAAACACTGCATATACCTGTGTTATTTACAGAACATTAAGGGGTGGCTTCTATCATTGTGTTTTTTCCCTGCACATCATGTATTAGTTTTTTCTTTTACAAGAGTAATATCTAGCGTAATGATTTAAGCAGGGAATTAATCAGTTCCATTGGTTCATTCTCAATGTAGACTCCTTGAACAGTTTACCCCCAAGCTTGGCATCATATACTGTAGTATTGAATCTTTATTCATTTACAGGATTGGTACATGTTCTGTTTAGATTCCAGCAGCTGGGGGCTGTCTCTGTTCTACTAACCCCTTCCCTGGGGTAGTCAGTTTACCTAGTGGTGAGCGCCAGTGTGACTCAGTATTTCTCACGTGTGAAAAAGACTTGCGTGTACTAATAGATCACAGACTGCACATGAGTCAACAGTGTGATGCAGCATCAAAAAAGGCAAACACAGTTCCAGGATGTCTTAAGAGAAGTATAGAATTTAGATCATGTGAAGGAATTATCCCCCTCTATTCCTCCTTGGTCAGGCCTCATCTGGAATACTGGGTTCAGTTCTGGGCACCACATTTTAAAAAAAGATATTGAAAAACTGGAGCAAGTTCAGATAAGAATTTAAAGAAGTTGTCCACTACTATAAAGTTTTTTGGGTTTTTTTCATAAATCTTGCTGTTATGTGCCACTGAAAACATCTACTGTGTTTATTTTAGCAATATTACCTGTTATCATGCTGCAGCAGCACATCTTCAGTGCTGGATTCAACTCTCATGGGGTTAATCGACAACTTCCTTTCTCCTGAGTTATTGTGCTTTAATACTACAAGTTCCAAGATGCATTGCAAAGGGGACTAAGCCTGAACCTACCACACCCACTCCAAAACACACCCAAACCCCTCCCTCCTCTCCCCCTCTCTCTTCAAAAAGATTTGTGGTGTCATTTCTGTCCAACCTCCTCTTTTACATTTGTCCAACCCACACTCCATTACACACAGAAAGATAGATATTAGATAGATAGATAGATAGATAGATAGATAGATAGATAGATAGATAGATAGATAGATAGATAGATAGATAGATACAGATATATCTATATCCATGTTTCTAAACCCCTTCACCCCTGGAGCTTTTTTCGTTTATCGCTCCCCTTCTTTCCAGAGCCATAGTGTTTCCGTCAATTTGGCCATGTGAGGGCTTATCTATTGCAGGACAAGTTCTACTTTTGAGCAACACGATTGGTTTTAGTCGTGTAACAGAAAATGTGAAAAAAATTCAAAGTGTGATGAAATTGCAAAAAAAGTGCAATCCCACACTTGTTTTTTGCTTGGCTTTTTTGCTAGCTTCACTAAATGCTAAGGCTGTGTGCACACATTTCGGATTTGATTGCAGTTCCGCAGCGTTTTTTGCCGTACAGAATTGCATCAAATCCGGAGTGTAGTGCACAACCAATGTAAGTCTATGGGAGCTGCAGACTTGTTGTGCACATGCTGCGGAAAAGGCCAAACCGAAACGCAGCTTTTTTTTTTCTCCGCAGCATGTCACTTCTTTTGTGCCGAACTGCAGCGTTTCTGCACCCTTAGGCCGGGATCACACACAGCGAGATACGGCCGAGTCTCGCAGGTTAAAACCAAGCTCTGGCACGGCACTCTGGAGCGGAGCGTGCGGCCGCATAGCAATACATGGAGCCGTTCGCTCCGCTCCGGAGTGTCAGTGCCAGAGCTTGTATTTAACCTGCGAGACTCGGCCGTATCTCGCTGTAGTGTGACTCCGGCCTTAGACTTTCATTGAGTTGTAAAAAATATCTCCAGTTTTGCTGCGGATGTGGGTCCGAGAAACGCTGCAGTTCAGGAGAAAGGAAGTGTGTGGGCGGTGACCAGGGCCGGACTGGCCATCGGGCACTTCTGGCAAATGCCAGAAGGGCCGGTGCCAGTAGTGGGCCGCTGCACTCTTTCCCCCCTCCTCCCACTGCCGCCGCATTCAACTATACCGGCATCTATGACGCCGGTATAGTTCAATGCAATGATGGAGGAGAGAGCGTCCGCTGACGCTCCCTCTCCCATCATTCCCCGCTCTGCCTCTGACACTGCGGGTGCGCGATGACGTCATATCATCGCACACCTGCTGTGTCCCGGGCAGACTGCAGCCACCGAGATAGGAGCCAGGAGCAGCGCGGGCAAGAGGAAAGGTGAGGAGAGTTTTTTTTTTTTTTTTACTGGACTGTGGAGCCAATTATCGGGGGGGGGGGGGGGGGGGGTGAGATGTGGGTTGTGCTGTATATACCACTGTGTGGGCTGTGCTGTGTATATACCACTGTGTGGGCTGTGCTGTGTATATACCACTGTGTGGGTTGTGCTGTGTATATACCACTGTGTGGGCTGTGCTGTGTATATACCACTGTGTGGGTTGTGCTGTGTATATACCACTGTGTGGGCTGTGCTGTGTATATACCACTGTGTGGGCTGTGCTGTGTATACTACTACGCGAGCTGTGCTGTATATACTACGACCCGGGCTGTGCTGTATACTACTACACGGGCTGTGCTGTATACTACCACGCGGGCTGTGCTGTATTATGCAGGCTGTGCTATATACTATGCAAGTTGTGCTATATTATATGCGGGCTTTGATATACACTATGGGCGGTATATTATATTCTATGGGGGAGGCCGTGTTATATACTATGTGGCTGTGTTATATACTATTACGGGGGTATATTCTATTCTATGGGGGAGGCTGTGTTATATACTATGGGGGGTATATTATATTCTATGGGGGAGGCTGTCTTATATACTATGGGGGGCTGCATTATATTCTATGGGGGCTACATTATATATTATTGGGAGGTGGGCTGCATTATATTCTATGGGGGGCTGTATTAGATTTTATGAGGGATGATTGCATCATACTGTTTGATGGGGCTGCATTCTATTCTATTCGGGCTACATTATATTCTATGGGGGGCTGTATTATATTTATATTCTATGAGGGGTGATTGCATCATACTCTTTGGGAGGGCTGCATTATATTCTTTGGGGGGTTACATTATACTCTGGGGTGGCTGCATTATACTCAGCAAATTCAGATGTAAGGTTACTTTCACAGTTGCGTCGGTACAGGACCGTCGCAAACCGTCGGCCCGACGTACCGACGGACGTTATGCTAAATTTAGCACAACGTGGGCAGCGGATGCAGTTTTACAACGCATCCGCTGCCCATTGTGATGAGCGTGGAGGAGGTGGCGGAGTTCCAGCCACGCATGCGTGGTCGGAAATGGCAGACACGTCGCACAAAAAAGTTACATTGAACTTTTTTTGTGCGTCGCGTCCGCCAAAACACGACGGATTCGTTGGGCGACGGACGCGACGTGTTGCAATCCCTCGCTAATACAAGTCTATGGGTACAAAACGCATCCTGCAAGCACATTTTCAGGATCCGTTTTTTTTCGCCGGATCTTTTTTTTACCGCCAAATCCGTTTTTTCCACCGGATCATTTTTTTGCCGCCAGATCCGTTTTTTTCATAGAGTTGTATTAGCGCCGGAGTGCGCCTGATGGCCACACGTTTCATCCGTTTTTTGCTAGATCCGTCGCTGTGCGTTTTTTCGACGGACCGAAAAAAAACGTTCCTCTGTATGTGTTTTCTGGCGGAAACAGCATTTTTAACGGATCCTGCAAAAAACGGATTAAACGTGTGGCCATCAGGCGCAATCCAGCGCTAATACAACTCTATGAGAAAAAAACAGATCTGGCGGAAAAAAAATGATCCGGTGGAAAAAAACGGATCCTGCGGAAAAAAACAGATCCAGTGGAAAAAACAGATCTGGCGGAAAAAAACGATCCGGTGGAAAAAAACAGATCCTGCAAATGTGCTTGCAGGATGCGTTTTACCCATAGACTTCTATTAGCGACGGATCGTGACGGATGGCTAGACGTCGCGTCCGCCGTGCAACGGATCCGTCGTGTTTTGGCGGACCGTCGGCACGAAAAAACGTTCAAGTGAAAGTTTTTTTGGCCATCGCGCCCGCCATTTTCTAACGCGCATGCGCGGCAGAGACTCCGCCCCCTCCTCCCCGCACTTCAGAATGGACAGCGGATGCGTTGAAAAACTGCATCCGCTGCCCACGTCGTGCACAAATTTCACAACGTGCGTCGGTACGTCGGCCCAACGCATAGCGACGGACCCGTACCGACGCAAGAGTGAAAGAGGCCTTAATGAGTGTTGAATTTAAAAAAAAAAAAAAGCGGAAAAAAACGCCGTGGGCTCCCGCGCAATTTTCTGCGCCAGAGGGGGGAACACCGACGGCCGGGGGCCAATATTTGTAGCCTGCTATGAATACCAGCCCGCAGCTGTCTGCGTAGCCTTCACTGGCTATTAAAATAGGGGGACCCCCCCAAAAAAATGACGTGGGGTCCCCCTATATTTTATAGCCAGAAAGGCTACGCAGACAGCTGCGGGCTGATATTGATAGCCTAGAGAGGGGCCATGGATATTGGCCCCCCCGGCTACAAATACCAGTCCGCAGCCGCCCCAGAAATGGCGCATCTGTGAGATGCGCCAATTCCGGCACTTAGCCCCTCTCTTCCCACTCCCGAGTAGTGGTGGGATATGGGGTAAAAAGGGGTTAATGTCACCTTGCTATTGTAAGGTGACATTAAGCCGGGTTAATAACGGAGAGGCGTCAATAGGACGCCTATCCATTATTAATCCAATAGTAAGAAAGGGTTAATAAAACACGCACACATTCGGAAAAAAGTATTTTTAATATTCTTCATTTAACCATACTTACCATACTTCAGCGCCTGCAAAAAACGTAAAATAATAAACCGTATACTACCTGTCTGCCGTAGTCCAATTAATAACGAGTGTCCCACGACGATCTCCCCTATAGAACAGTGACATCGGGTGATGTCACCGCTCTATAGGAACCTCAGTGACACACTGACAGGAGACAATGGCTCCTGCAGTGCATCATTGAGGTTACTCTAGTTCACTGGTCTCACTTTATGGCATTTGCTGCATGGGAAAATGTCTCACCCAGCAATGGCATAAAGTGAGACTAGGGACTATTTTCTCACAGGGGCGTAGGAATACCTTGTGAGGAATACATTATGGAAGGATACCTTACATTATGGAAGGATACCTTTCATCATTGTGTTGCTGGAGCCCCTGGCAAGCGGTCGCATCAGCTGATGTTCCTGCTCTCCACGGGAGATCGTCGTGGGACACTCGTTTTAATTGGATTTCTGCGCATCAGGGAGTATATTGTTTGTTTATTATTTTAATATTTTTTACAGGTGACAATGGCTTCGGGGAACAAAGTGACAAGTGATGGTGAGTATGTACTCTGTTATATGTACTGTATGTATGTTATATGTATGTACTGTATGTCGCATGTCGTCGCATGTCCCATGACGCATGTCGCATGTACCATGACGCATGTTATCGCATGGTGCATGTCACATGGTGCATGTCGTCGCATGGTGCATATTTGTCGCATGGTGCATGTCACATGTCGTCGCATGGTGCCGCATGGTGCATGTTGCATGTCGTCGCATGGTGCATGTCGCATGTCGTCGCACTGTGCATGGTGCTGCATGGTGCATGTAGCATGTCGTCGCATGGTGCATGTCGTCGCATGGTGCATGTCGTCGCACGTCGTCGCATGGTGCATGTCGCCGCATGGTGCATGTAGCATGTCGTCGCATGGTGCATGTCGCATGTCGTCGCACTGTGCATGGTGCTGCATGGTGCATGTAGCATGTTGTCGGATGGTGCATGTCGTCGCATGGTGCATGTCGTCGCACGTCGTCGCATGGTGCATGTAGCATGTCGTCGCATGGTGCATGTCGCATGTCGTAGCACGGTGCATGGTGCCGCATGGTGCATGTAGCATGTCGTTGCATGGCGCATGTCGCCGCATGGTGCATGTCGTCGCATGTTGCATGTTGCATGTCGCAGCATGGAGCATGTCGTCGCATGGTGCATGTCGCCGCATGGTGCATGTCGCATGTCGCCGCATGGTGCATGTCGCCGTATGGTGCATGACGCATGTCGTCGCACGGTGCATTGTGCCGCATGGTGCATGTTGTCGCATGGTGCATGTCGCATGTCGTCGCATGGTGCATGTTGCATGCCGCATGGAGCATGTCGTCGCATGGTGCATGTCGCCGCATGGTGCATGTCGCATGGTGCACGTCGCTGCATGGTGCATGTCGTTGCATGTGTTGCATGTTGTCACATGTTACGTCACATGGTGTGTGTTATATGTATGTACTGTGTTTTTTTGTTTTTTTTACATTCAACACATTAGCCGGATGATGGGATTACTACTGTCCCATCATCGGCTAATGTGTTACTCGCTGTCACTGTAGCAGGCAGAGCCCGATGGGACTTGTAGTCCCATCGGACGATGCCTGCACACAGAGACGCCGCCGCCACCGCACACTCCAGCACCTTCGGCACAGACCTTCACCGCGCAGACCCCCGCCGTTGCACCGGCCGCCGCACTGGCCGACGACGATGACGCACCGGCCGCCGCTGCACCGGCCACTGCACCAGCCGCTGATGCACCGGCCGCCACGGGACCGGCCGCCGACGCACCGGCCACCGCATCAGCCGCCGATGCACCGGCCGCTGCTGCCGACACAGCACCAGCCACTGCCGCCACCGCACCAGCCGCCAACACGGCACCGGCCGCTGCCGCCGATGCATCGGCCGCCGCACCAGCCGCCGATGCACCGGCCGCACATCTCGGCATATGAGCGCTGCCGACCAGCAGATCCTAGCACAGCCCAGCCCCGCCCGCCCCTAGCACAGCCCCGCCCGCCCCTAGCACAGCCCCGCCCACCCCCAGCACAGCCCCGCAGGCAGCACACAGCCACGCCCACAGCCCTGTCACTCTTTGAGTGACTACTGCCTGTGGAGCCTTGGTCACGCCTGTTGGCGACGTCACGTCAATTTCCAGAGTCTGGAAATTGACGAGACGTCAGCGGAAATTAGCGGTGGCTGCAGCCTAGGGTTCACGTGACCCGGACTCAGCCGCTGCCATAGCGCCGCTCACAGGCGAAAACGGCAACAGAAGGTATTTACACAATTCATTAAGGGGCCCTGGGGGGATACATTGGGGGGTTACATGAAAGTAGTGGAAACCCCTTTAAGGAAATCCCTGATGAACCCCCGAATAACCAAAAGAGGGGGAAATGCGTTGGAAGAAGATGCCATTAAGCTACGTACACAACTGTTCAGGCCATATAGGGTCTATGTATACACAGTGGAGAAAATAGGTATTTGATACACTGCCGATTCGGCAAGATTTCCCACCTTCAAATGATGGAGAGGTCTGTAATTTTTATCATAGGTACACTTCAACTGTGAGAGACAGAATCTAAACATACAATCCAGAAAATCACATTGTATGATTTTTACATAATTAAATTGCATTTTACTGCCTGAAATAAGTATTTAATACAATTGAAAAACAAAACTTAATATTTGTATAGAAACCTTTGTTTGCAATTACAGAGGTCAGACATTTCCTGTAGTTCTTGACCAGCTTTGCACACACTGCAGCAGGAATGTTGGCCCACTCCTCCATACAGATCTTCTCCACATCTTTCAGGTTTCAGGGCTGTCGCTGGGCAACATTGAAGTTCAGCTCCCTCCAGAGGTTTTCTATTGGGTGCAGGTCTGGAGACTGGCTAGACTACGTACTCCAGGACCTTGAAATGCTTCTTACAGAGCCACTCGATAGTTGCGCTGGCTGTGTGTTTCGTGTCATTGTCATGCTGGAAGACCCAGCCACGATTCATCTTCAATGCTCTTACTGAGGGAAGGAGGTTGCTGGCCAAAATCTTGAGATACATGACCCCTTTATCCTCCCTTCAATATGGCAGTCATCCTGTACCCTTTGCAGAAAAGCACCCCCAAAGTATGATGTTTCCCACCATGCTTCACGATTGGGATGATGTTATTGGGCTTGTAATCATCCTTCTTCCTCCAAACACAGTGAGTGGAGTTGATAAAAAAAGTTCTATTTTAGTCTCATCTGACCACATGACCTTCTCAAATGCCTCCTCTGGATCATCCAGATTAGCACTGGCGGACTTCAAAAGGGCCTGGACATGTGTTGGCGTGGGCAGGGGATATTGTGTGCCCTGCAGGATTTTAATCCATGATGGCGTAGTGTGTTACTAACAGTAATGTTTGAGACTGTGGTCCCAGCTCTCTTCAGATGACCAGGTCCTATTGTGTAGTTCTGGGATGATTCTTGACCTTTCTCAGAATTATCCTTACACCACGAGGTGAGATCTTGCATGGAGCCCCAGACCGAAGGAGATTGACAGTCATCTTGTGTTTCTTCCATTTTCTAATAATTGTGCCAACAGTTGTTGCCTTCTCACCAATCTGGTTGCCTATTGTCCTGTAGCCCACCCCAGCCTTGGGAAGGTCTTAGACAGCTGTTTGGTCTTGGCCATGGTGGAGGGGTTGGAGTGTGATTGAGTGTGTGGACAGCTGTCTTTTGTACAGGTAATGAGTGCAGAGTAGGAGGGCGTCTTAAATAAAAACTAACAGGTCTGTGAGAGCCACAACTCCTGCTGGTTGGTTGGTGATCAAATTCTAATTGAATGCAATAAAATGCAATTTCATTATGTAAATATCATACAATGTAATTATATTGTTTTTTTTTATTTTTTAGATTCTGCCTCTCACAGGTGACGTGTACCTACGATAAAAATTACAGACCTTTCCATTCTTTGTAGGTGGGAAAACTTGCAAAATCGGCAGTGTATCAAATACTTACTTTACCCTATGTATATACACAGTTGATATCCATAGGAGCGTGACTATGAGGTATATGGATGCTTTGTGGTGTTAATTGCACTGCCACTTGACTATCATTTATGATATGAAGGATTATTCTTTGTTGTACAAGGACATCATATATGTTTCTTCTTGGACTTTGTTGGGGTTTTTTTCTGGTCAGACTGTTGAAACATATTGATGATATATATACACCCTTCAACCCACTAGTATCTATACTGTATATCCACCACAATGAAAGAGAAAAAGTGATCCGCACCGCTAGAACCACAATAGCCTAGTTTGCCAGCTTGGTGTTTAATACTAAGACGTCGGGTGCTCACCAAGAGAAAACACAGTACTATAAGTCCAAGTATGTAGAAAGCAGAGGTGGCACTCACCAGTCTAGAAAATCCATGCTTTATTGAAGAAACACAAACGGTTAAAACATCTTCAACGGGAGAATGGGAGATGGAGTATGCGAGTCACTACATACTTGGATCTTTATTATATATATTCATATATGTCCATTACATCTTATCTGATCCCCTATAGAGGATGCCTGGTTAGTCAGGGGCAGTCGGCGAGGAGCGGGGGTGCCATACCGTTACACCTTAGGGTTCCAGCCTCCGCTGTCAGGAAGGGAGATAGGAAAGTCTCCCCTCATTTCTCCTCTTTTCTTTAATCACAGTTTTTCTGTGCAGAGTGTGTATTTATTTCTGTATGGATTGGACTTTTAAACTAACTAAATAAAGAAAATGTTGTATATTTTGTTTTGTTATGATCTACATGTATAAGGGCTCCATAGGTTGATTGCTTTGGTTGTTGATTGAGGGGGCTATGTGGGGGCTCATATTGCATGTAGAGGGCTATGTGTGGGCTCACACTATATATAGGGGATGTCGGCATACTTAATTCTGCTCAGTATTAAGTCATACAATTAATATAAAAAATATATAATTAATATGTTGATATTAATATTGAGCCAAATTGATTTCATCCTATTGGTTCGGCCTCCACAACAGTCACGGTCTGTCATGTGGCCCCTTGGGAAAATTAGTCTACCACCCCTGCTCTATTATGTATAGCGCTATATTATTTATAGTGATATGCATAAAAGAAAAAATGTGTGCGGCTCGCTACATGCACGGATATCTCTGTCGTTTTCTACCAGAGCACCTGTGTGTTACTCACATGACCTATCACATGATCTATCAAAGGGGATACATTAGGAACCTGGGGGGCCCACTCCTTCCAAACTGCCCGGGGCCCCGGCTACTCTTAATCCGCCCCTGACTGCAATCGCTAGTCTGCACCTTATATGTCAATTACCACCAAGTTTTCGTATCACCGAAGTGTGAAGAAAGCGAAGTTTTCTATTTAATAAATTAGGACTGACACTATTTAAAGGGGACCCCCGAGCGCGGGAAAACTAAGTGACCCCTTCATTTATTAGCTAGTAGGAGAGCATGTGAGTAGCTTGTTACAAGTTCTAATCTTTTTCGGTTCTTCACCTTTTTTCCAGGTCTCAGTGGCATAATTTGGCTTCATTAAACTTTGTGGCTTATGGGGGAACCTGATCCAGCCACAGAGGGATCAGCGGATTGCATCGAAAGTAGGTAAAGGTACGAGAACGATACCTGTGACCGGATCAGAGAGGAGCTTCAGAATGTCCCCCGGTCGGCCATCGAGAGTGAAGCACAACTTCTCCCGGATTGGAAGCAAGTTCACCACAAAGTGAGGATCGCCATCAACTGCGACAACAGAGTCATAGAAGGTCATGAATATATATTACACTGGGGAACACAATTTTTTAAGAGTTAGGTCAGACAACTGTTCTTAATTAAGTTTTGGATGTTGAATCCAGAAATGATCTCAGTTTTTCTCTATCACGTCAAGTTTTTGAACTATAGGATTATTGTCTTCTCAAAACTATGTAAACTACTGTACCTAAAAAGTGTTTTTTTTTTTATTAAATAGTACAAATATGAACAAAAATGAAATATATAAGAAATAGGCATGACAAAGTTGTGACTACTCTTACAAGTTGCCACGTAGCTCTATATGAGTCGAATTGTAATCAGATAACAAGTCTTATTACAGATATCAGTGCAATTGTGCTTCTCTGGCAGGTAAGTTGTGTAGGAAAAACTTGACGTGCTAGAAAAAATCTGACTACATTTTTGGAATCAGCATGCCAATTTTAGTATAAATCAGCTCAAAAACCTAACTCAACAGAAATTTTTTTCAAATTGTTCCCCTGTATTATTATTTCTCAATTTTTTTTATAAGTTTTAAAATTTAATACGTAATTAGAATTAGTCACCAGATGACATGAAGGTCTGAAGTCCGGGTACTCCGCGGGAAACACCTGAAAATATAAAAAGCAACATTCAGAACATAATGAATCTCAGTGCAGATCTTAGCTGCAATTCCAGGCGTGGCCCATGCACAAGAGTGGCGCTGTTCGTCCTGACCCTTAGTCAAACAACATTGTTCCAAAAAGAAGACTTGCCCCAAGGCAGGGGGCTTCCATTATCCCAATATGACCATGGTGTAAATGTGCACCAGGGGGCCTGTTATGGTACTGTTTCATAGCTCTGTTATGTAGGAATCATACTAAGCACCAGAGATGCCGTGTCCCATGCTGTTTTCCTTCCAGCCCTTGGTTTGCTGTCCGTCCCATGTAGGCGTGGGGCATGGCTAGGCGCCAGCACGCCCACGTGATCATGGAAGGACGTCTCTCTCACGGACTTGGTCGGCATGATGATGGGACGCGGTGCGCATGCGCACTTCAGCCTGGCACTGATAGGCAGCCGTGCGGTCATGGGACCGGAACGGCTTACTATTTATGCCGGACTGACATGTCACTTAAACCACGCCCCCTGAGGAAGCGACACTACGAATATGCAAAACGCGCGTCGGGGTCTATGACGGAGGTTGGAACGTGATTAGGACTTATTTATGGGTAATTATTGCCATTATTTAAATGTATACATGGAGGAATTATGAGCACGAAATATAATACGCAGGTGATGTTGTTGTGCAAGCATGAGGAACTGCAAAGGAAGCCTATTACATAGCATTTTTGAGCTGATACATCATCACCTGGTATAACTTGACAAATGGATTACAAGTGTTCATTTTTTCAGTCCTGCACGCTCTTCCCTGGGTCATGTTTTACACTTTTGGTGTGATTTCACAAAATATTGTATGAGACCCGTGCAATTTATAATGGTTATATTTTTTATTTACTAAATACAAATATTTATTGTTTATAAAAATACTTGTGGTAATCGTTTGACTCAATGTCCTCCTGAAAATTGATTGTTACAAGCACTGTTGCAATTTACTACTTATTAAAATTTGCTGCCATTCTTGTGGTCAGTTTCCTAGGCAACGAACTGTAAACAAAAGAAACGTGTTAATATCTCAAGAACGGCTGCAAATTTTAACAAATAGTAAATTACAAAAATGTTTTCTTTTACAATCACTATCCGACAATATAAATAACTGAAAATGGGAATAACCTTTTGAAGATTGTGGGTCCCAATTTAAAATCTGTACCAGGGCCCCCATATACTAAGTGCCACATTTAATCCTCTTAGTATTCGTTAGGTGCCACAGCTACGTCTGCACCCCCACAGTATAAGAATAGCCCTCATGGAGCTACTATTTGGCACCGTATGGCTGCATTATTTTGGTACTATACTGGTATACAGGTAGCATTACTCTCTATCTCCCATGTTACAAAAGGCAGCCCCAACATGTTCATCCAAGGACCTCCATAACTATTCAGGTGGTCTTGCCCCCAGCTCCTATTTTCTCCTTGTTTCCTATGTCTCAATACTAAACTGATACAATTGCATTGATCTACATAGAACTGATAGACCGTCACAACACTCACTGACATAGTCCATATCCTGTTCCACTATTAGGTCTTCCATGTCATAGTACCCGTCTGCTTCTTCATAAATAGGATCTGCAAAGTGAAGACATCATATTTTTTGCAAGCTAAAAAAAAAAAATATTCTGCAATACCAGAAACAGCCTAAGGATAAGGGGGGCGCTGATTGTAAAATAAAACAGCACGTCCTTTGTAGTCTCAGACTGGTCAGATTTTGGGTTGAGGTAACATGTTTACTGGTTCGGCTACTTCTTTTCACACCTGCCTGCTGACTTGCAGAAGTGGCCGCAGAACACATCGGCAGAGCGGGGAGTTTGCACTGCATACAAAATGTGTTGAGTTGGCAATAGGTGCGATCTGCAAACACAGAACCATTCTGGGGCTTGCAAATAAGCGATTATTGAGGTCATTTAATATTCGCTACCTCCGTACTTTGACAACTTTGACAGTTGTTTGTTATTTTAGCAGATGTTGGCAGTGTGTGCCAACAATATCCCAGCGTTTGCCAATGATGTTCACTGTTTGACAAGGCTTAGGAGGAGGGTCCTCCGGTGGGCACCAGTGCTTACGGACACTTTTGGAACCACTGGACGTGGCATGGACGGCACAGCAGAGGGGCCTCCGCAGGATCATTAATTATTCTGTACCTCCATACATTTACAGGGGGTCTCTACATGAGACTGATGTCCGTTTTAGTAAATATTTGCATTCAGCACGAAATAACAATTCTAGAACACCTTTTTTCAGAGCTCTGCATTGTGCCATTCCTCTATTATTCCTCCTGGAAATGTATAAATAAATGGACAGATGGATGTTACCAGTTGGGGTGTGTGTCCGAAAACAGTAAGCGCTGATGGGACAGCGTCAGGAGTACAGGAACACACCCCTAATTGCTAATGCAGCGCCCCAGAGACCTGGTCGTTGCAGTATGGCACTCTGCCACTAAGGAGAGTGGCGGTACGTCTGATGGCACTAAGGAGTTCTCCTGACAAGGTATCACCAGAACACATTACACTTCACACTCCGGCCACTAGGGGGAGAAAAAGGCTTTATTTATTGGGCCACTCCTCACACTGGTAAAACTATGGGTTGGGGGGGAAGTTAGTCAGAAGCTGACTGGGTTGGAACCAGGCAACATCCCGTGGCAGGGGGTGTTGCAGGGAGAAGGCACAGGGGGGTCCCTGTCAGGCGTGGGAACCTGGCAGGTGCCTAGCGAACAGAACAGAACGTAACGGAACCACGCCTGCACACCCTGCGGCGGTATCCAGGAGAGAGACACGAAGGGAAGGATATTGTGGAACAGTGTAAACGAGATCAAGCACAAAGGAGAGCCAGTAAGAGTCGTGCCGAGAGAGAGAGGCAACATCTTAATTATAGGTTGGCTGTCTACCTTAAATTTCCTAAGACATAGGGGGCAACATTGGGAGAGGGGCGTCTCTAGGGTCCCGGAAGACCTCCAAGCCTTCCCGTCATACGGGTGCGTCCTAGCCAAAACATACTGGGGGACGAGAAACTAGTAACATCTGGAACTGAAGAGAGAGAGAGAGAGCTGTAGAGAACGAACGAACGAGAACAGAAGTTGTGAGGACTATTCCGAATGCTCAGCAGGGTAGGACTACAACACACAGGCGCTAGTGGTAGGCAACAATTTCCATCTGTGAAGGAAACTCTGGATGTGCCCATCGGACCGGCCGGTCTCTGATAGCCCTGTTAAACGTGCTCTGGATTGAGGATCCTGAAGTCTTCAGTAAAGAGGTAAAGAGACTGCAACCCTGTGTCCTCATTATTGCCTGCACCTCACACCATCACCATCCATCTTATTGGGAAGCCCTGGGGACACACTTCACCTGTGGGAAGTTAACCCATCCAGCTGCCATTCCATCACCCCAGTGGACCCCACAGCAGCGTCGGTCACCCTGACCGAACACCACAGGTGGCGTCACGAACCCCTGACAGACTGTACCACCACCTTCATTGGACGCCCCTTAGCAGCGTCGTGGACCGGGTCTAGCCACTGTGACAGCCTCAAAACTGAACCAGAGGGGCCCGGTACCGAGAACCCGTGGCCCTGTGTCTGGCAATCCACTAACACCCAGTTGTCTGTATATTCATACATTCCCAGGAGGACTAACACAGGTACTGCACAATGCAGAGTTATGAGACATGATCATCCATGAAGAATACAAGTATTTAATAAAATAGACAAGCCCTGAGCACTGACAGCTCCTATTTAACATGAATTATTACATGGATTTTCCATCAAATTGTAAGGGGATAAATTGCTGATAGCTGGAGAACCCCAACGGTCCAAGAAAGGGGCTTTGGAATCTTGAGAACATTGCTCTGTATTCCATCATGAATGTAGCAGAGGTTTACATGATGGACCTCTCTACTCCATTTATTATCTACTAGATGGCAGCCCGATTCTAAAGAATCGGGAGTCTAGAATCCATACATACTTTATTTATTCAAATGTAAAAATAATACAATTAATAAATAAATAATAGTAAGAAAGAACAAAAAATGGCTGCACTCACCAGCTCTTGACAATTCTTGTTATTTAAGGTACAGTTACACAGGATCCATGAACATGCTTATGAGGGGAGGGATGAAAGACATCAGACGACAACTTTGCGTGTTGTGGCAAATGCCACAACAACGGTTCTTTGCTTAAGAACAATGTCAGGTAGTAGGAAAATACCCAGTTAATAATAGGCAATAGTTCTTTGCAGGAATGCAGATATTAATAAATAGGCAGTTTATATTGCAGAGAAATTGCTGGGCAATAATGGACAATGTCCTTATGTGGCAAATAATAGAGCAATATACCCAATGTGGCAAAGAAGAGGTTAATAAACGGCAGTCTCTCAGTATAACAGTCAGTGAATAATAGGCAGTATATGGAGAAAACACCAAACAAAAGTTCAAAATTGGTGTGAAAATGTCACTGAACCACTTCACAACTAAATATATATAGTTTTGGTAAATGGTATTATCATTTTTTTTGACGAAATTCGGCAGGAGCTTGAAGAGCAACGTCACTGGGCCCGCCTCCACGCAGTAGAAACTTGCTGTGAGGTAAAAATTCAAAAATCACACCAAAATGGCGGGCGGAGTGTGTCACAGTACGGCACGTTTCTGATTGGTCGCTCGCAGCAGGCGGCAACCAATCAGACACTGGACACTGTTGACGTCACTTATCTCCGGACATTAGCTCCGGACATTAGCTCCGGACATTAGCTCCGGACATTAGCTCCGGACAGGAAGTTGGCACAAATTGCAGGAAGTAGTATTCTAGGCAATTATATATTAGATGGAACTGCTGGAAAAAGTTGAGTGAAGGGCTCTGCTATTTCCAGTTGTCCCATTGACAATGAATGAAGCAGAGGATGGGCATGCGCCTCTTATTGGGTTCTGGGATGCCATTCTTGGGATCGTTAACCGTTCCAAATGGTAGGACCTCCAGTAATTAGCAAGTTATCCAATAAATAGGGCTTAAGGTGCATTTTTTTATCCTAAAAAAAGATAGTATCGTGAGAGAATTCCTTGGGTCCACCAGAGGAAATGACTCTGGTGAATCTTCCTCCATCTATACAGAACATGTGTATGCTCCCAATTGATTGCATTGTCATGTACCCCTGTGCTCAGCGGAGAATCCTCCAATGGGCTAGTCTGACTCTTTCTCATAATACCTTATAATATTTGGCCTGAAAACCTGAGGTAGACACAAAGACAAAGTGAGCCCCTATATAAGAACAGAATATGAGCCCTTTGCTCTTCAATATTTCATCGAGCACCTCTTTGTGTATCAGGCATCAAATTCATGAACTCAGTCCCTTCCATGCAATCTAATAGACAGTCAGAAGAGACTATGAAGGTGGCAGTGGACCCCCCTGACCTGACAGGCTCCTGCACTGGTCACACATATGGTATGTCTTCCCCTGCTGACACCCTCCTTTTGTATAAGAACATGTGTACAAATTCATATGTTCCACTTGTACACAAAGTACCTGCAATTTCCTCAAAAAAGCTGTAAACCGGAGGAGGATTTAGGGATTCCACAAATGATGAATATGAGAAAGTTCCAGGCAGAAGTTCAGTGTCATCAGGAAGAAGAAGCAGCCTCAGGGAAGTGGGGTTCACGGGAACAGACGTCGGAAACATTGTGTGGAACGCCTCTTCCTCCTCATCCCCATCCCATTGATCCTGCGTAACAGGACTGACCGAAGAGTCAGAAAGATTACCAGTCACTGATTCTGGGGCCACTTCTGTGGTTGAGATGTTGGGTCCACTGCTGGGAATCATTGAGATGTTTGGAGATGCAGACGTCATGGTTAGAGTAGAACTGTCTGGACGTGGTGTGGTGGTTGGGGACAGAAGCTTTGGTGTGGTGGATGGGGACAGAAGATTTGTCGTGGTATTAGGGGAGAAAGGCTTTGATGTGGTGTTAGGGGACAGAGTCATTGGTGTGATGTTAGGGGAGAGAGGCTTTGGTGTGGTGTTAGGGGCGAGAGGCTTTGGTGTGATGTTAGGGGAGAGAGGCTTTGGTGTGGTGTTAGGGGAGAGAGGCTTTGGTGTGCCATGAGGGGAGAGAAGCATTGGTGTGGTGTTAGGAGAGAGAGGCTTTGGGGTGGTGTTAGGAGAGAGAGGCTTTGGGGTGGTGTTAGGAGAGAGAGGCTTTTGTGTGGTGTTAGGGGAGAGAGGCTTTGGTGTGGTGTTAGGGGAGAGAGGCTTTGGTGTGGTGTTAGGGGAGAGAGGCTTTGGTGTGCCATGAGGGGAAAGAAGCATTGGTGTGGTGTTAGGAGAGAGAGGCTTTGGGGTGGTGTTAGGAGACACAGGCTTTGGGGTGGTGTTAGGGGGCACAGGCTTTGGGGTGGTGTTAGGGGACACAAGGGAATTGTGGTGGAAATTTGATTGAGTAGTTGGAAGTGATCTAGAGGCAGAGGCCATAGTTGTTATCTTTCCTAAGACACCAGCTGTGGTTGTTCCAGTAGATACAATTGCTTGACCTCTGGTTTCTGCAACTTGAGAAATTGTTGATTGGCTTGATGTGGTTGGCCTGGTTGTGCTTAGTTTGGCCGGTGTTCTGGATGTTTTATTGGCCTGCTTTGTGAGTCTGGTGACAGTAGTGGCCTTGGCTTTTACTGGAGGAATACTCGGAGGAGACGCTGTAGTACGGGAGGGCATTGCAGTCAGCTGAGTTGCAGTACTAGGCATTGAAGTAGTAGAAGTAGTGGTTGCTGGAGTTGTTTTTGGCTCATATGGATCATCAGGCTTTACAATGATCAGGGAAGTGACTGGTGTCACAAAGTTATACTTAAGGGACAAGTTGGTAGCTTTTTCAGTGAGTATCTTCCGAGCGATAGTATCGTTGGCCTTGAACCTTGCCTGCAGTAAGTCCTGAATGGTGAAATAGGCCCAAAGCCTTTGGACAAACCACTGAATTTCATCCACATTGCCTGAACATCCAAAACTGGATTGTGTGGCATTGTCCTCCAAAGTGATGTCATTTTCCAAGCTGATCTTCTCTTTCTGGTCATGGGCAGTCATCCTAACCTGAAGGTTCTTGGAGCCAGATTTTAGTTTCCCAGTGACGACCAACTCAGAGCCGTCAAAATAGTTGGGGAAAAGGGTCTGAGTTACATTTTGAGCTGTTTCTCCAATGTAAGCTAACTCGATATCAAAGAGGAGAGGACTCGCAATCTCATCGTAAAACCCTTTGAGCTGCAGGGTGGCATCAGAATACTCATAAATGCGGCGCGCTATACCGCGGTTCTCCAGGGACAGTCTGCGCATTAGGCTGTAGTCCGCATCCTCACCAAATGCCAGGCAAAACAGTGAGATGGTTCCCTTGAGAGCCTTTTGAGCATTTTGAAGTATTCGGGTGGATGCAGTAACTCCAGAGGTGGCCTCTCCATCCGTCAGGAAGATGATGAGAGGTATCTTTTGCTTTCTTCCACCTCTCTCCAGTTTAGGCAATGTCTGGTTGAAAATGGAAGCAGCGGCCAAGATTGCAGCATTAATATCAGTCCCTGAGAAGACACAATATTAGTTTTGGTCAGTGCTTCCATAATTTTGTCTCTGCAAATTCATCATTATCTTATTTGCCACTATCTTATCCAGGAAAGTCATTACAAAAGCTATGTAATGCTATCACTGACAACAAGTATGCTGCCTATTCCATATATTTAACGGGACTGTTAAAGAAACTGTGTTATACTGTCTGACTGTCTTATAGTGCCTGACTCAAAAATAAGTTCTGGTCTGCACCCACCAACATCCCAACATCTCATTAGGCAAAACATAGTGAATCAATTTTAACTGGAGTACGCCTATACAATGCTTTTCCAAATGATGACCCCTCTTTCTAATACTTTATTAGGGTTTCCGGATTAAAGGGATTGTCCCCTTTTTTACATATTTGGTATTTGCACAGAATATGTCATGAATTTATGATACAATTGGGCCACATAATTATCTCGAAAACGAGGCCCCTTCACACTCCTTCCAGGAATTTATTGGTGGCCATTAACTGATGAACGAATATACTCGTTACTCGAGATTTCTCAAGCATGCTCGAGGGTCCTCCAAGTATTTTTTAGTGCTTGGAGATTTAGTTTTTCTTGCCGCAGCTGAATGATTTACATCTGTTAGCCAGCATAAGTACATGTGGGGGTTGCCTGGTTGCTAGGGAATGCCCACATGTACTTATGCTGGCTAACAGATGTAAATCATTCAGCTGTGGCAAGAAAAACTAAATCTCTGAGCTCTAAAAAATACTCGGAGGACCCCCGAGCGTGCTCGAGAAATCTCGAGTAATGAGTATATTTGCTCATCACTAGTGGCCATGTATGTGTAGGGGGTCAAAGAGACTTCCCTGTATCCCAAACATGTCTCGGTTAAGTGACTACTTTATTGGTCTGTAAATATTGTCATGTATACCTTATATGTCTTGATGTGTTCATGTTGCCCTGTATGCTGCTATATGTATATAGAACGTTAGGGAAAGCGTAGTACCTAAGTCGGTCCATAAGAGGGGCACGTTAGGATTAGCTAGTTTAACCCTGTAAATAGTTAACATAGGAGGAGCTAACTGACGGAAAGTCGGCGAGCATCCGGCATTAGGACAGTAGGGCCTTAGAGCCCGGACAGGGCGGTTAGCTCCGCAACTGTCACACTGCAGCACTGCAGGTAAATGCAAACTCCACTAGATGGCAGTAGAGTGGAGAGAGGGCTGAAATCCTGCTCAGAGCAGACCAGCAGAACTGCAGAGAGGCTACCACCAGGTCGCAGCAGAATAGTCAGACAAGCCGGGTCAATATCAGAGAGTAGCATAGTACCAAGGGGAATCTCCCAAACACAGAGTCAGAGGAGCGCCAAAAGGTCAGTACCGGTCTGTAGCAGAAGTACCAGAAGGAAGAGACAGAATCAGGTCAGAGCCAAAGCAGAGTCAAGTATCGGGGAATCCAAACACACAGGGACACACAGAGTCGGGGCGGGAAGAGAGGAATGAACAGAAACGGGCAAAGACAGCTACATGCAGCAGGGCAAATCAGGGTCTCACCAGAGCCAACTACACATGCCATAGGCAGGAAATATAACTGGCACTGCCTGTAGGATGCAGTGCAGAGAAATAGTAGACCTGACACCGGAACGAGGCAGAGAAAGTTTACCCCTGACATGACCGGGAAAGGAGAGACAAGACCCAAAACCAGGTCTGGATCATGACAGCAACATTTTATGCTAGAAGCCCAGTCATCCATGGCCAGCAGGCCCGAAATTGCAGCAGCTCAGGAACGCAGATGGCTCTATTATGTGGCCACTTACTTTGTGGGCAGATGCCCTTATTGTTGTGAACAGGTAATTCAGAACCACAATGGACCTTGAAGTTCAGAGCACACAAGGTGACCTGACATTTACCAAAAACATAGGACAAGCTCTGAGACGTGGAAACTCTGCTGACCGCAATCCCTAATCCTAACACACCACACTAGAGGTAGCCGTGGATTGCGCCTAACGCTCCCTATGCAACTTGGCACAGCCTGAGAAACTAACTAGCCCTGAAGATAGAAAAATGAGCCTACCTTGCCTCAGAGAAATTCCCCAAAGGAAAAGGCAGCCCCCCACATATAATGACTGTGAGTAAAGATGAAATACAAACACAGAGATGAAATAGATTTAGCAAAGTGAGGCCCGACTTACTGAATAGACTGAGGATAGGAAAGATAGCTTTGCGGTCAACACAAAAACCTACAAACAACCACGCAGAGGGGCAAAAAGACCCTCCGCACCGACTAACGGTACGGAGGTGCTCCCTCTGCGTCTCAGAGCTTCCAGCAAGCAAGAAAAAACCAATATAGCAAGCTGGACAGAAAATATAGCAAACAAAAATAACACAAGCAGAACTTAGCTTATGCAGGATAGAGAGGCCACAGGAACGATCCAGGAGGAAGCAAGACCAATACTAGAACATTGACTGGAGGCCAGGATCAAAGCACCAGGTGGAGTTAAATAGAGCAGCACCTAACGACTTAACCTCATCACCTGAGGAAGGAAACTCAGAAGCCGCAGTACCACTCTCATCCACCAAAGGAAGCTTATAGACAGAACCAGCCGCAGTACCACTCACGACCACAGGAGGGAGCTTGGCCACAGAATTCACAACAGTACCCCCCCTTGAGGAGGGGTCACCAAACCCTCACCAGAGCCCCCAGGCCGACCAGGATGAGCCACATGAAAGGCACGAACCAGATCGGCAGCATGGACATCAGAGGCAAAGACCCAGGAATTATCTTCCTGACCATAACCTTTCCACTTAACCAGATACTGCAGTTTCCGTCTCGAAACACGAGAATCCAAAATCTTCTCCACAATATACTCCAATTCCCCTTCAACCAAAACCGGAGCAGGAGGATCAATAGATGGAACCACAGGTGCCACGTATCTCCGCAACAATGACCTATGGAACACGTTATGGATGGAAAACGAAGCCGGAAGAGTCAAACGAAAAGACACAGGATTAAGAACCTCAGAAATCCTATATGGACCAATGAAACGAGGCTTAAATTTAGGAGAGGAAACCTTCATAGGAATATAACGAGATGACAACCAAACCAAATCCCCAACACGAAGTCGGGGACCCACACAGCGCCTGCGGTTAGCGAAACGTTGAGCCTTCTCCTGGGACAAAGTCAAATTGTCCACTACATGAGTCCAAATCTGCTGCAACCTATCCACCACAGTATCCACACCAGGACAGTCCGAAGACTCAACCTGCCCTAAAGAGAAACGAGGGTGGAACCCAGAATTGCAGAAAAACGGCGAAACCAAAGTAGCCGAGCTGGCCCGATTATTAAGGGCGAACTCAGCCAAAGGCAAAAAGGACACCCAATCATCCTGATCAGCAGAAACAAAACATCCCAGATATGTTTCCAAGGTCTGATTGGTTCGTTCAGTCTGGCCATTTGTCTGAGGATGGAAAGCCGAGGAAAAAGACAAATCAATGCCCATCCTAGCACAAAAGGCTCGCCAAAACCTCGAAACAAACTGGGAACCTCTGTCAGAAACGATGTTCTCTGGAATGCCATGTAAATGAACCACATGCTGAAAAAACAATGGCACCAAATCAGAGGAGGAAGGCAATTTAGACAAGGGCACCAAATGGACCATCTTAGAGAAGCGATCACAAACCACCCAAATGACCGACATTCTTTGAGAGACGGGGAGATCCGAAATAAAATCCATAGAGATATGTGTCCAAGGCCTCTTCGGGACCGGCAAGGGCAAAAGCAACCCACTGGCACGAGAACAGCAGGGCTTAGCCCGAGCACAAATCCCACAGGACTGCACAAAAGAACGCACATCCCGCGACAGAGACGGCCACCAAAAGGATCTAGCCACCAAATCTCTGGTACCAAAGATTCCAGGATGACCAGCCAACACCGAACAATGAACCTCAGAGATAACTTTATTCGTCCACCTATCAGGGACAAACAGTTTCTCCGCTGGGCAACGGTCAGGTCTATTAGCCTGAAATTTTTGCAGCACCCGCCGCAAATCAGGGGAGATGGCAGACAAAATTACCCCCTCTTTGAGAATACCCGCCGGCTCAGACAAACCCGGAGAATCGGGCACAAAACTCCTAGACAGGGCATCCGCCTTCACATTTTTAGAGCCCGGAAGGTACGAAACCACAAAGTCAAAACGGGAGAAAAACAGCGACCAACGAGCCTGTCTAGGATTCAACCGTTTGGCAGACTCGAGATAAGTCAAGTTTTTGTGATCAGTCATGACCACCACGCGATGCTTAGCTCCTTCAAGCCAATGACGCCACTCCTCGAATGCCCACTTCATGGCTAGCAACTCTCGATTGCCAACATCATAATTTCGCTCAGCAGGCGAAAATTTCCTGGAAAAGAAGGCGCATGGTTTCATCACCGAGCAATCAGAACTTCTCTGCGACAAAACAGCCCCTGCTCCAATTTCGGAAGCATCAACCTCGACCTGGAACGGAAGCGAAACATCTGGTTGGCACAACACAGGGGCAGAAGAAAAACGACGCTTCAACTCCTGAAAAGCTTCCACAGCAGCAGAAGACCAATTGACCACATCAGCACCCTTCTTGGTCAAATCAGTCAACGGTTTAGCAATGCTAGAAAAATTAGCGATGAAGCGACGATAAAAATTAGCAAAGCCCAGGAACTTCTGCAGACTCTTCAGAGATGGTGGCTGAGTCCAATCATAAATGGCCTGAACTTTAACAGGGTCCATCTCGATAGTAGAAGGAGAAAAAATGAACCCCAAAAATGAAATCTTCTGAACACCAAAGAGACACTTTGACCCCTTCACAAACAAAGAATTAGCACGCAGGACCTGGAACACCATTCTGACCTGCTTCACATGAGACTCCCAATCATCCGAGAAGACCAAAATATCATCCAAGTATACAATCAGGTATTTATCCAGGTACTCTCGGAAGATGTCATGCATAAAGGACTGAAACACTGATGGAGCATTAGAAAGTCCGAATGGCATAACCAGGTACTCAAAATGGCCTTCGGGCGTATTAAATGCTGTTTTCCATTCATCGCCCCATTTGATAGGCACAAGATTATAGGCACCACGAAGATCTATCTTGGTGAACCAACTAGCCCCCTTAATCCGACCAAACAAATCAGACAGCAGCGGCAAGGGGTACTGAAATTTTACCGTAATTTTATTTAGAAGGCGGTAATCAATTCAAGGTCTCAGTGAACCATCCTTCTTGGCCACAAAAAAGAAACCCGCTCCCAATGGCGACGATGACGGGCGAATATGACCCTTCTCCAAAGACTCCTTCACGTAACTCCGCATAGCGGCGTGCTCAGGTACAGATAAATTAAACAGTCGACCCTTTGGAAACTTACTACCAGGAATCAAATCGATAGCACAATCACAATCCCTATGCGGAGGTAGGGCATTGGACTTGGGCTCATCGAATACATCCCGGTAATCAGACAAGAACTCTGGGACCTCAGAAGGGGTGGATGATGAGATAGACAGAAATGGAACATCACCATGTACCCCCTGACAACCCCAGCTGGACACAGACATTGATTTCCAATCTAATACTGGGTTATGGACTTGTAGCCATGGCAACCCCAACACGACCACATCATGCAGATTATGCAACACCAGAAAGCGAATATCCTCCTGGTGCGCAGGAGCCATGCACATGGTCAGCTGGGTCCAATACTGAGGCTTATTCTTGGCCAAAGGCGTAGCATCAATTCCTCTCAATGGAATAGGACACTGCAAGGGCTCCAAGACAAACCCACAGCGCCTAGCATACTCCAAGTCCATCAAATTCAGGGCAGCGCCTGAATCCACAAATGCCATGACAGAATAGGAAGACAAAGAGCAGATCAAAGTAACGGACAAAAGAAATTTCGACTGTACCGTACCAATGGTGGCAGACCTAGCGAACCGCTTAGTGCGCTTAGGATAATCGGAGATAGCATGAGTGGAATCACCACAGTAGAAACACAGCCCATTCTGACGTCTGTGTTCTTGCCTTTCAGCTCTGGTCAAAGTCCTATCGCACTGCATAGGCTCAGGTTTATGCTCAGATAATACCGCCAAATGGTGCACAGATTTACGCTCGCGCAAGCGTCGACCGATCTGAATGGCGAAAGACATAGACTTATTCAGACCAGCAGGCATAGGAAATCCCACCATGACATCCTTAAGGGCTTCAGAGAGACCCTTTCTGAAAATAGCTGCCAGCACACATTCATTCCATTGAGTGAGCACGGACCACTTTCTAAACTTCTGACAATAAATCTCTATCTCATCCTGACCCTGACACAGAGCCAGCAAATTTTTCTCTGCCTGATCCACTGAATTAGGTTCGTCGTACGGCAATCCGAGCGCCAGAAAAAATGCATCAATATTACATAATGCAGGATCTCCTGGCGCAAGGGAAAATGCCCAGTCTTGAGGGTCGCCACGTAATAAAGAAATAATGATTTTACCTTGTTGAACTGGGTCACCAGAGGAGCGGGATTTCAAAGCCAGAAACAGTTTACAATTATTTTTAAAATTCAAAAACTTAGCTCTATCTCCAGAAAATAACTCAGGAATAGGAATTTTAGGTTCTAACATAGGATTCTGATCCACTAAATCTTGAATGTTCTGTACTCTTATAGTGAGATTATCCATCAAAGAGGACAGACCCTGAATATCCATGTCCACACCTGTGTTCTGAACCACCCTGATGTAAAGGGGAAAAGAAAGACAGAACACAGTGCAAAGAAAAAAAAATGGTCTCAGAACTTCTCTTTTCCCTCTATTGAGAAGCATTAGTACTTCGGGCCTCCGGTACTGTTGTGAACAGGTAATTCAGAACCACAATGGACCTTGAAGTTCAGAGCACACAAGGTGACCTGACATTTACCAAAAACATAGGACAAGCTCTGAGACGTGGAAACTCTGCTGACCGCAATCCCTAATCCTAACACACCACACTAGAGGTAGCCGTGGATTGCGCCTAACGCTCCCTATGCAACTCGGCACAGCCTGAGAAACTAACTAGCCCTGAAGATAGAAAAATAAGCCTACCTTGCCTCAGAGAAATTCCCCAAAGGAAAAGGCAGCCCCCCACATATAATGACTGTGAGTAAAGATGAAATACAAACACAGAGATGAAATAGATTTAGCAAAGTGAGGCCCGACTTACTGAATAGACCGAGGATAGGAAAGATAGCTTTGCGGTCAACACAAAAACCTACAAACAACCACGCAGAGGGGCAAAAAGACCCTCCGCACCGACTAACGGTACGGAGGTGCTCCCTCTGCGTCTCAGAGCTTCCAGCAAGCAAGAAAAAAACAATATAGCAAGCTGGACAGAAAATATAGCAAACAAAAATAACACAAGCAGAACTTAGCTTATGCAGGATAGAGAGGCCACAGGAACGATCCAGGAGGAAGCAAGACCAATACTAGAACATTGACTGGAGGCCAGGATCAAAGCACCAGGTGGAGTTAAATAGAGCAGCACCTAACGACTTAACCTCATCACCTGAGGAAGGAAACTCAGAAGCCGCAGTACCACTCTCATCCACCAAAGGAAGCTTATAGACAGAACCAGCCGCAGTACCACTCACGACCACAGGAGGGAGCTTGGCCACAGAATTCACAACACCTTATGTCTGGTGCGAAATGGACAAAGGAACTCCTAAAAGTAGTGAAGCTGGATAGGGAGGATTCTGTGATCCTGGACAAGATGTCACGACCCGGGAACATGCTGAAGGACATGTGGGAGAGTACAGGGAAAGTGAAGGATATTAGCTGTATGGGACCCTAGGTCGATGCTGTAATTGATTTGGATGTGCTGAGGAAGGAAGCCAGTAAAGTTAATCGTTTAAAGTTGGAACTGGATTCTGTCTCTATTTGTGTGCAATCGTCAGGAGTGAGCCTGCAACAAACCAGAGGCGGCCTCGATGGCTTGGAGAATAGAGAGACAGGTATGCTGACAAAGGGACACTGTATTCATGCGGTGGGAGACCAGGGCGCGTATAAACAAATACTCTCAGCCACGACTGAGGGGAGGTGGCCATATATGTGCGGCTTTCTTCATTCTCCGCAAGGACACACATCTATCTCAAGAATGAGGCACAGTCACACTCCCACGCGAATTTAGAGGTGGCCATGTAATGTGTTCTCATTTCACTCCGCTGGGACCTATAGCTATCTCAAGAACGAGGCCCAGTCACACGTCGTCCAGAAATGGAGAGATGACCATAAATCCATGGCTCTCCTCATTCTTCACTGGGACCCACAATTATTAAAAATAAGGTCCAGTCACTCGTAGTAAAGGAATATAGAGGTGGCCATGCATGTAACGCTATCGACATTCTTCCCCGAAACCTACTACCATAAGAAAGGAGCCCCATCACATGCCATCTAGAAATGGAGAGGTGGCTATGTATGCATGACTCTTCTTATTAATTTTAATGAGAGTTCTGGAGAGAGCAACAATGCAGCACGCAACAGGGCCCCATCTCTAGATAGATGCCAGTTTCTCCTATCTTGAGACAGGATATGCATGTGCATGGGCCATGAATGTATGAAATGGGAATACCCATTTAATAGAAGGAAACACCTAATTTGGCACTCCATCACTTTATAGGAAGTGACTTTAAAGAGTCTCTGGAGGACCCAGCATATTAGTGGATTATATGAGCACCATGCAATACTCCATTTATCCTGTGGTGGTGCTGCACTGGAATTAATCACTTGGTTTCTGGTAGATTCAGCTGATCGCTGGAGGTCCAGCTCATTTTGGAAATATTGGAAAAGAGAATGGACACTTTTCCGGCTTGGTTTTCTGGGACTTAGGCCAGCATTCTTTGTCTGCTTTTAAAGTACATTACTAAGTGACAACTCCCTGCAGCTGGCGTAGGACTACTGGGTAGAAGTAAGTAAACTTTTACTACTTCTTCCACCTACACTGGAGAGTTCCTCCATAAAGGCGAGTTTACCAGTGAAGCTACTTGGCCCTTACTCTGCAAACATGAAAGCTGAGATTTCCAGGAACGCATGGTGTTTGCGTTCCTCACTCACAGAATAAATACTCCAATATCCTCCAGTATTCATTTTCCAGACATTTTTTTTTTTACTAATGACCTTTTCTTAAGACTTAACCTGAACGTCTCCTCAGATTGGTGACGTACTCTTACTTACATCCGTCGGCTTCAATCTTATTCACGTACTCCTTGGCGCTCTTGATGTTCTGATGTGTCGCCTGGATGGATGTGTCGGGTTTCCAAACTTTTACCACATCTGAGAAGGTGATGATATTGAAGGAGTCATCTCGGTGGAGGTCACTTAAGATCACATGCATCGCACTTTTAGTCTGAGAGAGAAAAAATAAAAAAAAAAATAGGAAAGGTATGGTGGTGTACATGGTGTTATACAGAGAGGTTGTATACACCTTAATCAGAGAATGACCAATTGTGTAAATTAATATTTGAGTTACAAGTATTTTTTTAAATACATTTGTAATATTGCAATTTCCACTAGAAATTAGACTAATTCCTACTGTCCTTTCGGGAAGCCTTTTCATCAAGCTCAAAAATATCTCCAGAATCCGTTCTTTCCTCAACCCTCAATCTACTAAAATGCTTGTGCATGCCCTAATCATCTCCTGCCTAGACTACTGCAACATCCTTCTCTGTGGCCTCCCTGCTAAAAGTCTTGCACCTCTCCAGTCTGTCATTTACCCGAATAATCCACCTCTCTCCTCGCTACTCCACTGATTCTCCCCGCTGCAAATCTCTTCACTGGCTTTCATTCCCTCAGCGCAGCCAGTTCAAATTACTAATACTGACCTACAAAGCCATCCATAACCTGTCTCCTCCATAGGCTATGTGCACATGTTGCGGATTCCATTGCGGATTTTACTGCGTTTTACCTGCGGATTCACCGCGGATTTTCAGCAGATTTTGTGCAGATTTCCCCTGCATTTTTACACTTGCGGATTAAGGAATAGGTGTAAAACGCTGCGGAATACGCACAAATAATTGACATGCTGCAGAAAATAAACTGCAGAATTTTCCGCAGCATGTGCACTGCGGATTTGGTTTTCCAGAGGTTTACATGGTACTGTACAACGCATGGAAATCCGCTGCGGCTCCGAAGCCAAATCTGCAACATGTGTGAGTCACCCACCAGGGCAATGGGGATACTCAGGTACCGGGTCCGGTCGCTCTTAAAGGGGATGTCACGGTGGCTGCGACCTAGTCCGTGGCCGTGGGCGCTCACATAAAAGGGGGGTAAGTATTTAAAGTGAATTTGGTAATAAAGTTTATTCGTGATGCCACCTGTGGTTCTCGGTCAGTGGGACCGACGCTGCTTAAAGGGGTCCTCTGGGGCGATGTTGCAGCAAGATGGTGACGCTTCCCACAGGTGAAGTGGGGTCCCCAGGGCTCCCAAAGTATATGGCAAAGATGGTGTATGCCGGAAAATAAGTGGAGGACACAGAGTTGTTAAGTCTTTACCTGGTTTACTGGTAGGAGCAGTCCTCAGTCCAGGATATCAGGCACGGGTGGTGATGTAGTCTGGCTGGCTTGGAAGCAAAGGTGATCCCTCTTGAGGTCCGTAAGCCTTCCTAATGCGCTAATATGTGAGGTCCCTGCTGCCGGCAAAGTCCTCTTACTCCTGTCCTAGAACAGGTACCCATATGATGGGCAGCTTGAGCCATTTTACAGGGTCTCTATCATGACTCAGGCTCTTCAAGTGCTGCTTCACCTCCAGGCGTAGTGTGGGCAAATAACATACAGTTCTGCTAAGTGTCCTAGAGTCCCGCTAAAGCCTCGGGCTCGTGATGCTGGTCTGTGCGCTTCGGCTCTGAGGGTGCCCGGTCACAGTTCCCCTCTGAGCGCTTTTCCACTCCTGTGCTTCTTTCCTCATTTGCTCCACTGCATACAACAACCCCTCGGGTTCTAGTCCTTTCCTGAAGCTGCAGCTCAGTCCTGGCTGCACGACTCCGTAGTCTGCACTCTTTTCCAGACGTCCTTTTTCCTCAGTGTCTCACTCCAACTAACCTAACTCCTCCTCCAGACCAGAATACTTAAAGCTAAGGGAAGCTCCCCTGAATCCGGGTCCTGAGCTCTCCCTTCTGGCCTGGATTCAGAATGTGTTGTGTGTACATGCTTAATGCTTACCTGATAAAGAGAATCCTCCTTGCCTCTAAGCATGATATCGCCCTCCCCGAAAGGAATAATAATAATAATCTTTATTTTTATATAGCGCTAACATATTCCGCAGCGCTTTACAGTTTTTGCACACATTATCATGACTGTCCCCGATGGGGCTCACAATCTAAATTCCCTATCAGTATGTCTTTGGAATGTGGGAGGAAACCGGAGTGCCCGGAGGAAACCCACGCAAACACGGAGAGAACATACAAACTCTTTGCAGATGTTGTCCTGGGTGGGATTAGAACCCAGGACCCCAGTGGAAGGCAACATCACTGTAACAACCGGTTACCTGGGGTGTTACATGTGCACATACCCATATATCTCTGACCTAATCTCCCGATATCTTCCCTCACATAATCTCTGGTCCTCCCAAGACCTCCTTCTCTCCTCCACACTTATTCGCTCCTCACCTAATCGCCTCCTAGACTTTTCCCGAATATCCTCTGGAATTCTGTGCCCCAACACATCCAATTATCCACCACATTTAGATCCTTCAGACAGAACCTGAAAACCCACCTCTTTAAGAAAATTGCCAGCCTGTAAGGACCCGGCTGCCTCCTCACCACCACCCGAGTTGCCACAACCCCCCAACCTATTGTCTCCTTCCCCACCATCCTATAGAATGTAAGCCCACAAGGGCAGGGTCCTCTCTCCTGTGTATCAGTCTGTCATTGTTAGTCTGTTTACTGTAATGTGTGTCACGCTCACACGCTGACTGGTGGGCGTGAGCTCGGGGGGTTTGTAGCCCCACTGTGCCATGAACCAAACTACCCTGGAAGGGGCGTGACTATGACAGCTGCCTTGGTCTTCTCTGGAGCCTCTGATGGTGAGGTAAGACTTTTGCTGCAGGCAGCTGCCAGGTGCTACTCCAGGGTGGTGTCTGGCTGTGGCTGCTGATCCCACTTGGAGAACAGGAACACTAGGACAGGTGCGGGCATCAGGCAGGACGGACAGAAGAGCACGGCTGAAACTCAGACGAGTAGGCTGGCACGGCTGAAACACAGGGCTGGCAGAGACGGCAGGGACACAGGGCTGGCTGGTACGGCAGAGACACAGGGCCGGCTGGTACGGCAGGGACACAGGGCCGGCTGGTACGGCAGAGACACAGGGCCGGCTGGTACGGCAGAGACACAGGGCCGGCTGGTACGGCAGAGACACGGGGCCGGCTGGTACGGCAGAGACACAGGGCCGGCTGGTACGGCAGAGACACAGGGCTGGCTGTCACAGCAGAGACACAGGGCTTGCAGGTTGGTGTGGTGTATGAAGGAACAGGTATGGACCTGTTCACACAGGAGATGCAGGTAAGGAAACTAGCAGGAAGGAATGGAGTATGAAGGAATAGGTTGGGACCTGATCACACAGGAGGGGAACCGCAAGGTATGCGAAGAGGAGCTGCAGCAAGAGATTCTGCAAGAGCAGAGCGAAACCACAATGTATGCGGAGAGGAGCTGCAGCAAGAGATTCTGCAGCAGCAAGAGCAGGGTGAAACCACAAGGTATGCGGAGAGGAGCTGCAGCAAGAGATTCTGCAGCAGCAAGAGCAAAGCAGAGTGAAACCACAAGGTATGAGGAGAGAAGCTGCTGCAAGAGATTCTGCAGCAGCAAGAGCAGAGCAAAACCACAAGGTATGCGGAGAGGAGCTGCAGCAAGAGATTCTGCAGCAGCAAGAGCAGAGCGAAACCACAAGGTATGCGGAGAGGAGCTGCAGCAAGAGATTCTGCAGCAGCAAGAGCAGAGCAGAACAGAGTGAAACCGCAAGGTATGTGGAGAGGAGCTGCAGCAAGAGATTCTGCAGCAGCAGAGTGGAACAGAGCAGAATTGCAGGAGTGCAGAGCAGAGGTAGAAAAGTGGTTCAGAGTGAACACAAGAAAGGACACAGTAGGGAAAGAAGTACAGACAAGGAGACAGTGGTAGGACAGAGTTCAGACAAGGTAATGGAAAGAGACAAGGTACTGGAACAAAGACCAGGATATACAGCCACCTGGAGGGCAGACAGACAGGTACAAGGCAAAGCAAAGAGAACAGCCTTAAGAGAAGGCAAGACACAAAGCAAGGCCTGACATCTCAGAAGCAACACACTAACTGAGTTAACACATTGCACAGGGTGGAACTGCCCTAAATACTGTATAAAGTAATGTAGCGGCGCTAGTGACACAGCATAAAAAAGCAGCAAGTACCTCCTTACCACATAGGAGGAAGCAAGGGGAATAATGTATAAATGATGAAATAATCAATCAAACTTGCGCTAAGAAATGCATGCAAAGGAAGCCAAAAATAATAATTATAATTTACCTGGTGGGGAGGAGATAGTACTAATGAAAGTAAAATGGACGATGAAGTTGCTTGCATATAATTATGAGTGCACTATTCCAGGTCTGAAAGTGGAGACAAATAAATATAAAAAGTATATTAAGGTATCAGGTAGCGTGAATCCCTATGAGTAGATATCTGAGATCATGTACAAGTCTAGCAATGAAATAGTCCCGTCCTTGTAAATGCACGTACATAAGAAACTGGGGAGGAATCGTACCTGCCACAGGATGCACACACGGTGAATGTAGAAAATGCCAGTAAAAGCGATACACGTAAGTGCTGTAGATAAAATACTATACTTAGCTTCACTGTCCTTCGTGGAGGTTAAAGATGCTGACGATAGTACATGGCACGCTGTCCCGGCCGGTGACAGCCGCCTCAAACGCGTTTCGGAATAACACGGATTCCTTCTTCACTGATTCCTGAAGAAGGAATCCGTGTTATTCCGAAACGCGTTGGTTAATCTTGGCTCCCCCAGTGCTCCGTACCGCCGACAGGGGCACCACGTGACTTACTGGACACGTGACCCGAACAGAACGCAGGTCCTGCCAGCTGCAGCATTATCGAGCGCCGCGCTCTCCACACACGCTCTCCTGTCTGAGGCGGCTGTCACCGGCCGGGACAGCGCGCCATGTACTATCGTCAGCATCTTTAACCTCCACGAAGGACAGTGAAGCTAAGTATAGTATTTTATCTACAGCACTTACGTGTATCGCTTTTACTGGCATTTTCTACATTCACCGTGTGTGCATCCTGCGGCAGGTACGATTCCTCCCCAGTTTCTTATGTACGTGCATTTACAAGGACGGGACTATTTCATTGCTAGACTTGTACATGATTTCAGATATCTACTCATAGGGATTCACGCTACCTGATACCTTAATATACTTTTTATATTTATTTGTCTCCACTTTCAGACCTGGAATAGTGCACTCATAATTATATGCAAGCAACTTCATCGTCCATTTTACTTTCATTAGTACTATCTCCTCCCCACCAGGTAAATTATAATTATTATTTTTGGCTTCCTTTGCATGCATTTCTTAGCGCAAGTTTGATTGCCCTAAATACTGGAGGCCTCTTGGTAATTGGTCAGGAACAGATTAGACAGGTGCGCCCTGATTCCATAAGAACCAGAGAGTTCAGGCGCCGCCCCCTAAACACACAGCTAGGAAGCATGCAGAGAGCAGAGGCACAGAATATGGAGCTGGCAACAGACTGAACACAACATGACATGGAGCAGTGAGTAAGAAGGTGTGTGAGGGATGGGAGGCCATGTAGTGATGCCAGCAGAGTTGTTACAGTACTCCCCCCTTTACGGCCCCTCTTCTTCAAGCCCGCCAGAATTACTTGTAGAAGAAGGCTGGGAGCACACATAGTCAGAGCCATCACGACATTCCTCAGGTAGGATGAGGTAGGTGTGACATTAGAGATCACAGGTTGCCCAGTCTCTGAGTCCAGGAAGATCAGCTTCCCACACTGAAGATACAAGGGCCAGGACTACTTTCATTTAGTTGACAGAAAGCATGGACTTGGAAACTTCTGTTTTGACCTCAACATTATCTGATTCTTTGGAAACTGAAGACACCTTCACTGGATCCAACTTAAGTCCTCCATCACAAGAAAATTGAGCCTCCTCCTTTAGACTGGTGGAAAGCAGAGATGAACTCACTTCTGTCTTGGAATCTTGACCCAATGGCCACATGGAAGCATACGTACAGGAGACATCTTCAGCCTGGTACCCTGAGAAAACTGGACCTCCTCTTCTGGATTAGAGGATGAGTAAGTCGCTGTCTTGGTATTTTCACCAGGTAGCCAGTTGGCAGCAGAAGGCATACATTTAGGAAGCACTTTCAGCCTCTTACTCTGAAAAAACTGGACCACCTCTTCCTCTGGATTGGGAAAAACCGGAGATACATAGGTCTCAGTTCCTACCTCTTCATCCACCTGCCACATGGAACCTGAAAGCATCTTTACTGGATGCATCTTCTGGCCATGGTCCAGAGGAAAACTTTCAAGTGACAGGGATGTTCCTGGGAACTGGTCACTGGTATTGTCGCTGGAGGTGTGCGGAGAGGGCGCCACTGCTTCCTTATCTTCAGTGGCATCAGCACACCATGACTTAACCAGCAGATCAGGTAGAGAAGTTGACATCACTGTATACTTACCTTGCATTATAGGAACTAAAGACCTTTGGAGACTAGGTAGTTCAAAATGCAGCATCATGCTGGGTCTTCGGACCGGACAGTAGAGTACCTGGCTCAGAACGACCGATGGGCAAACTGGTCAGCAAGTGGAAAACAAATTTCTTTGAATATAATGCTCCGATTTGGAGCTGTAGTAGTCTCTTTGACACTGGACTGTTCATAAGTAGGGCTCGGCATTCACCAAACACCTTCACAGGATTTTGGAGCTGTGGAACAGGAACCACGCATAGACTCCGTCTGGTTTGCAGCTTGAATATATTTGCAGAGCCGAAGCTCCCACAAGGCACCGGAACAGACATAAACTTTAGTGGAAGGGAGTTATTCTCACCAAGGGCAGTTTCTCCTACTGGCCCAAGGTTCTGGAGCTTTAGATCCTTTGGACAGAGACTGTCCGGGTGTTCCTCACAACCGCAGCAATATAGTAAGCCCTTCTTACGGCTGGTCTTAGACTGGTGCTTTGCCAGTCCACTCTTGACAGTCTTTTTGGGTTCTATTTGAGTAGCTGCTTTTTCAGGGAGAGGAACGGGAGGATTTCAGATGGTCGTGGTCTGACGTGGCGGTTTCCTCACTGGTTTCACCCGTCTGGAGCGCCTCTCGGATCTGGAAAGGGAAGACATAGTAGGCGTAGCTGGACCAGGTACATCAAAGGCTTTATGGAAGGCCACAAGGAAGGCCTCAAAGTCCGAGATGATGGGATACCCTGCTTCCCCAAAGGGGAGTGATCAATATTAGAGCATCTTCGACCAGATGGGACATGATGTATCCCACCTTGACCCAGTCGAAGGGGAAACAGGCTGCATTCCCCTGGATGTAGTGCAGGCAGTGATCCAGGAACCCTTGACACTCTTTAGGACTCCCATAGAACCTAGGCGGCTCAGCTGGGTCACGCTGCTCCTCCTAATAGGCCAGAAGTTGCTTGTAGAGAGCATTTGAAATTATGATTGGGCCCGAGGTCTCCTCAATTTGAACTACACAGGGCGGAACAAATTCTTTGGGTTGCTCGTACAGGTAAAGAAAAAGTTCATCATGCTCTGCGAGCAGTAAGACATGAGATATTGCGGAGGCCATGGCCTGTGCAAACTGTCACGCTCACCCCCTGACTGGTGGGCGTGAGCACGGGGGTTTGTAGCTCCACTGTGCCACGAACCAAACTACCCTGGAAGGGGCTGGACTATGATAGCTGCCTTGGTCTTCTCTGGAGCCTCTGATGGTGAGGTCAGACTTTTGCGGCAGGCAGCTGCCAGGTACTACTCCAGGGTGGTGTCTGGCTGTGGCTGCTGATCCCACTTGGAGAACAGGAACACTAGGACAGGTGCGGGCATCAGGCAGGACTGGCAGAAGAGCACGGCTGAAACTCAGATGAGTAGGCTGGCACGGCTGAGACACAGGGCTGGCAGAGACACAGGGCTGGCAGAGACAGCAGAGACACAGGGCTGTCTGGTACGGCAGAGACACAGGGCTGTCTGGTACGGCAGAGACACAGGGCTGGCAGCTATGGAAGAGACACAGGGCTGGCAGGTATGGAAGAGACACAGGGCCAGCAGGTACGGCAGAGACACAGGGCTGGCTGGTACAGCAGAGACACAGGGCTGGCTGGTATGGCAGAGACACAGGGCCGGCTGGTGCGGCAGAGACACAGGGCTGGCTGGTACGGCAGAGACACAGGGCTGGCTGGAACGGCAGAGAAACAGGGCTGACAGGTTGGTGTGGTGTATGAAGGAACAGGGAGGGACCTGTTCACACAGGAGATGCAGGTAAGGAAACTAGCAGGAAGGAATGGAGTATGAAGGAACAGGTTGGGACCTGTTCACACAGGAGGTGAACAGCAAGATATGCGAAGAGGAGCTGCAGCAAGAGATTCTGCAGCAGCAAGAGCAGGGCGAAACCACAAGGTATGCGGAGAGGAGCTGCAGCAAGAGATTCTGCAGCAGCAAGAGCAAAGCAGAGCGGAACCACAAGGTATGTGAAGAGAAGCTGCAGCAAGAGATTCTGCAGCAGCAAGAGCAGAGCGAAACCACAAGGTATGCGGAGAGGAGCTGCAGCAAGAGATTCTGCAGCAGCAAGAGCAGAGCGAAACCACAAGGTATACGGAGAGGAGCTGCAGCAACAGATTCTGCAGCAGCAAGAGCAGAGCAGAGTGAAACCACAAGGTATGCGGAGAGGAGCTGCAGCAAGAGATTCTGCAGCAGCAAGAGCAGAGCAGAGTGAAACCGCAAGGTATGCGGAGAGGAGCTGCAGCAAGAGATTCTGCAGCAGCAGAGTGGAACAGAGCAGAATCGCAGGAGTGCAGAGCAGAGGTAGAAAAGTGGTTCAGTGTGAACACAAGTAAGAACACAGTAGGGAAAGAAGTACAGACAAGGAGACAGTGGTAGGACAGAGTTCAGACAAGGTAATGGAAAGAGACAAGGTACTGGAACAAAGACCAGGATATACAGCCACCTGGAGGGCAGACAGACAGGTACAAGGCAAAGCAAAGAGAACAGCCTTAAGAGAAGGCAAGACACAGAGCAAGGCCTGGCAGCTCAGAAGCAAAACACTAACTGAGTTAACACATTGCACAGGCCCAGTCCACAGGGAGGAACTGCTCTAAATACTGCAGGCCTCTTGGTAATTGGTCAGGAACAGATTAGACAGGTGCGCCCTGATTCCATAAGAACCAGAGAGTTCTGGCGCCGCCCCCCAGAGGCACAGAATATGGAGCTGGCAACAGACTGAACACAACATGACATGGAGCAGTGAGTAAGAAGGTGTGTGATGGGAGGCCATGTAGTGATGCCAGCAGAGTTGTTACAATTTGTATGTAACCCCTTCTCATGTACAGCACCATGGAATCAAAGGTGCTATATAAATAATAATAATAATCATCATCATCAGAGACAGGGTTACGCCTCTACACACAACTTAGCCAATCTCAACGGGCGATGTCACAGCTTCTCCTCCCTTCACAATGACCTTAACACATGCTCATTAGATGTTCAATATAAAAGATAGGGCCTGTGCTGTTCATTGTGTAAGATTGCTCTTAATGAATGTATTGGGGGACACTCGCTTGGCACGGGATTAACATAGTCAGGCACGATTTTTAGTTTAAACACAGTCTATGTGGTTTATTAAAGTGTCATAAACCAGGTTGTGCACAGTTCATATTAAACATTTCATAAAACACAACAGGCACCAACTGGTGATATTAACTTGCAGCTTAATCTTAAACACTTTTTATACGGCTTTGTATCACAGACACTAAACATGCTGGACCTCTCACTTCGCCCAGTTACCATGGGTGTTGTGAATTCCGCTCTTGGGCTCCCTCCGGTGGTTGTAAGTAGCATTTTTGTGAGTTCTGCTCTTTGGCTCCCTCCTGTGGTTTTGAGTGGTATGGCTGCTTCTTGGATCTAGCTTCTGCAGCTGTTTTCACTGATCGTCTTTCTGGCTCGGCTATATTAGTCTGGCCTTATCCCTCATTCAATGCCAGTTGTCAATTGTTCCTGCCTGGAGTCATTCCTCTTAGGACTTTCCTGACACTCTGACCAGTTCATCAAAGCTAAGTCCTTGCTTGTCCTTTTGCGGTTCTCTTGTTGTGGACTTTGTTGTTCAGCACTTTCTTTGTTTTTGTTCATTTGTCCAGCTTTTCAGTATGGATCTATTCCGTTAAGCTGGAAGCTCTGGGCAGCATAGTTTGCCTTCCACACCTTTAGTCAGGTGTGGAGATTTTTGCATTTCTTTGCGGTGGACTTTTTCTAGTTTTTTTTACTGACCGCACAGCGTTCTGTTCTGTACTATTTCTATTTAGCTAGAAGTGGCCTCCTGTGCTAAATCTTGTTTCATACTACGTATGTCATTTCCTTCTCCTCTCACAGTCATTATTTGTGGGGGCTAATCTATCCTTTGGGGATTTTCTCTGAGGCAAGATAGTTTTCCTGCTTCTATCTTTAGGGGTAGTTAGCTCTTAGGCTGTGACGAGATGCCTAGGCCGAGTTAGGAGCATTCCACGGCTACTTCTAGTGTTGTGTTGAGCTTAGGGACTGCGGTCAGTATAGTTGCCACCTGCTCAGAGCTAGACGCATGTCGCTCCCTAATCACCAGATCATAAAAGTACAACTGGCCAAAAATGAGCTGAATGCCTCTCAAAAGAAGGAAGAGAAAAAGAGTTCTGAGCCATTTTTTTTTTCTTTAGTTTGTTTTGTCTTTTTCCTTCCTCTTGATCTCTGGGTGATTCGGGATTTGGATGCAGGCATGGATGTTCAGGGTTTGTTTTCTCGTGTGGATCAGCTTGCTGCAAGAGTACAGAGTATTCAAGATTATGTGGTTCAGACTCCGGCCTTAGAGCCTAGAATTCCTACTCCGGATTTGTTTTACGGGGATAGATCTAAGTTTTTGAACTTTAAAAATAACTGCAAATTGTTTTTTGCTCTGAAACCCCGTTCCTCTGGTGACCCCGTTCAGCAAGTAAAGATAGTTATTTCTCTACTGCGTGGCGACCCTCAGGACTGGGCATTCTCACTTGAGTCAGGGAATCCCGCATTGCTTAATGTAGATGCATTTTTTCAATCGCTCGGATTATTGTATGACGAACCTAACTCTGTAGAGCATGCTGAGAAAACACTGTTGGCCCTGTGTCAGGGTCAGGAAGCGGCAGAATTATACTGCCAGAAATTTAGAAAATGGTCTGTGCTCACTAGATGGAATGAGGACGCTCTGGCAGCAATTTTCAGAAAGGGTCTTTCTGAAGCCCTTAGAGATGTTATGGTGGGGTTTCCCACGCCTGTTGGTTTGAGCGAATCTATGTCTCTGGCCATTCAGATTGATCGGCGCCTGCGCGAACGCAAAGTGGTGCACCATATGGCAGTGTCCTCTAAGCAAAGTCCTGAGCCCATGCAATGTGATAGGATTTTGACTGGAGCGGAACAGAGGGGATACAGACGTCAGAATGGGCAGGAATCAGCGCTGGGGAAGCCATATGTGTCCCTGCTTAGGTGCAGTATTCATTTGCTGCTCCTGGCTCACCGCTCAGCTGATAGGTGGGCGGGGAGCCGCTAATGAATAAGCCAAGCACCGCATTGTGGTCTTGACCGATCATAAGAATCTGATTTACCTCGAGTCGGCCAAGCGGCTGAACCCTAGACAGGCTCGGTGGTCCCTGTTTTTCTCCTGTTTTGATTTCGTGGTCTCATATCTTCCAGGATCTAAGAATGTTAAGGCGGATGCCCTCTCTAGGAGTTTTTTGCCTGATTCTCCTGGAGTCCTTGAGCCGGTTGGCATTCTTAAGGAAGGGGTGATTCTTTCTGCCATCTCCCCTGATTTGCGGCAGGTGCTTCAGGAATTTCAGGCTGATAGGCCTGACCGCTGTCCTGTGGGGAAGCTGTTTGTTCCTGATAGATGGACGAGTAAGGTGATTTCTGAGGTCCATTGTTCAGTGTTGGCTGGTCATCCTGGGATTTTTGGTACCAGAGATTTGGTTGCTAGGTCCTTTTGGTGGCCTTCCTTGTCGCGTGATGTCCGTGCTTTTGTGCAGTCCTGTGGGACTTGCGCCCGAGCCAAGCCTTGCTGTTCCCGCGCTAGTGGGTTGCTTTTGCCTTTGCCCGTCCCGGAGAGGCCTTGGATGCATATTTCCATGGATTTTATTTCGGATCTTCCTGTGTCCCAGAGGATGTCTGTTATCTGGGTGGTTTGTGACCGGTTCTCTAAAATGGTCCATTTGGTACCTTTGCCTAAATTGCCTTCCTCCTCTGATTTGGTTCCATTGTTTTTTCAGCATGTGGTTCGTTTGCATGGCATTCCGGAGAATATTGTGTCTGACAGAGGTTCCCAGTTTGTTTCCAGGTTTTGGCGGGCCTTTTGTGCTAGGATGGGTATTGATTTGTCTTTTTCTTCGGCGTTCCATCCTCAGACCAATGGCCAAACTGAGCGAACTAATCAGACCTTGGAAACCTATTTGAGATGCTTTGTGTCTGCTGATCAGGATGATTGGGTGACCTTCTTGCCGTTGGCCGAGTTTGCCCTTAATAATCGGGCCAGTTCGGCTACTTTGGTTTCGCCTTTCTTTTGTAATTTTGGTTTCCATCCTCGTTTTTCTTCAGGGCAGGTTGAGCCTTCTGATAGTCCTCGTGTTGATTCTGTGATGGACAGGTTACAGTGGATTTGGGCTCATGTGGTAGACAATTTGACGTTGTCCCAGGAAAAGGCTCAGCGTTTTGCTAACCGCCGTCGGTGTGTTGGTCCTCGGCTTCGTGTGGGGGATTTGGTTTGGTTGTCCTCTCGTCATGTTCCTATGAAGGTTTCTTCCCCTAAGTTCAAGCCTCGGTTTATTGGTCCTTATAAGATTTCTGAGATTATCAATCCTGTGTCTTTTCGTTTGGCCCTTCCATCCTCTTTTGCCATCCACAATGTTTTCCATAGAACTTTGTTGCGGAGATATGTGGTGCCCGTTCTTCCATCTGTTGATCCTCCTGCCCCGGTGTTGGTTGAGGGGGAGTTGGAATATGTGGTTGAGAAAATTTTGGATTCTCGTTTTTCGAGGCGGAAGCTTCAGTATCTTGTCAAGTGGAAGGGTTATGGCCAGGAGGATAATTCTTGGGTTGTTGCCTCCGATGTTCATGCCGCCAATTTGGTTCGTGCTTTTCATTTGGCTCATCCTGATCGGCCTGGGGGCTCTGGTGAGGGTTCGGTGACCCCTCCTTAAGGGGGGTACTGTTGTGAATTCCGCTCTTGGGCTCCCTCCGGTGGTTGTAAGTAGCATTTTTGTGAGTTCTGCTCTTTGGCTCCCTCCTGTGGTTTTGAGTGGTATGGCTGCTTCTTGGATTTAGCTTCTGCAGCTGTTTTCACTGATCGTCTTTCTGGCTCGGCTATATTAGTCTGGCTTTATCCCTCATTCAATGCCAGTTGTCAATTGTTCCTGCCTGGAGTCATTCCTCTTAGGACTTTCCTGACACTCTCACCAGTTCATCAAAGCTAAGTCCTTGCTTGTCCTTTTGCTGTTCTCTTGTTGTGGACTTTGTTGTTCAGCACTTTCTTTGTTTTTGTTCATTTGTCCAGCTTTTCAGTATGGATCTATTCAGTTAAGCTGGAAGCTCTGGGCAGCAGAGTTTGCCCTCCACACCTTTAGTCAGGTGTGGAGATTTTTGCATTTCTCTGCGGTGGACTTTTTCTAGTTTTTTTTACTGACCGCACAGCGTTCTGTTCTGTACTATTTCTATTTAGCTAGAAGTGGCCTCCTGTGCTAAATCTTGTTTCATACTACGTATGTCATTTCCTTCTCCTCTCACAGTCATTATTTGTGGGGGCTAATCTATCCTTTGGGGATTTTCTCTGAGGCAAGATAGTTTTCCTGCTTCTATCTTTAGGGGTAGTTAGCTCTTAGGCTGTGACGAGATGCCTAGGCCGAGTTAGGAGCATTCCACGGCTACTTCTAGTGTTGTGTTGAGCTTAGGGACTGCGGTCAGTATAGTTGCCACCTGCTCAGAGCTAGACGCATGTCGCTCCCTAATCACCAGATCATAACACATGGGTGTCCGTACGCCGTACAGTTCACCCTTATCCTAAGTCACATACAGCGTACATGATACTGGGTCGTGGTCTGTAAACACGCCGAACCTCACTCCGTTCAGTCACCGTGGGAGACCACACAGTTGATAGAACATCACAAGCACCAACTGACTGTATAGGTACCTGACGGGAGCTCTTGCTCCACCTGCTGACTCCTTGTCAGTCCACTCTTCCGGGAAAACTGCCTCACAGGGATCACCAACTTGCCTGGCGGCATACCTTTAGTCAGTCCAGACCCACCGAAGGACGGTAGCTTCCCCAACACAGACCATCCAGAACCATAGTCTTACTGTGCGCTATTCAGAGATCCGGTCCTACTCCCAGGACCTCCCAACACACCAGCATGTGCTTCTTCAGGACTCCTACTCCCAGGAAATCCAACACATACTTCCAGGACCTTCCCCACTCAGGTCCAAACACTGGAACCACACAGAACCATGTGACCCACACCCTGGTCACATGATATACCCTTAACCACTCCCCTGGGTGGGAGTGTGGATGCGTGGCTAGTTTGTCCCGCCCATCTCACATAACTAGCCTAGTAAGTCTCCCTTACAACTTACACAAACACTTGTGGGACTACAGGTCCCAAAACCACATTACATCAGACTTACCACGCAGACTCCCTCTGCGACACATATCGGCCACTCACAATTCTGCCAGTCACTGTTTCACCACCATTATCACAACAGATACGCCTCCATGCATATCCCGAGGAGCACACACAGCGCCCCCTGGCTGCCACAGGGGTCACTGCATCACAATTGCTACAAATCTAAAAAGTGCATTGAAATGAGAGGACATTAAAAAAAACGGAGACCAGTGTGAAAACTGCAACATTTATACTTTTTTGCAGATAAAAAAAAAATAAAACCTTTGGTGATTTTCTGATAATAGCTTCCCTTTAAGGTCCTACGTTGTACTCATAGAAAACACCACACAGAGCTTACCGTATTTTACGGACTATAAGACGCACCGGACTATAAGGCGCACCCAGGTTTTAGAGGTGGAAAATAGGAAAAAAAAATATTTGAAGCAAAAAAATGTGGCAAAATATTTAATAACATAAATAACATACTATTATATGTGGCGTTATTATATATAATAGTATGTTATTATGTTGGAAGCTGCGGGACCAGTGTGGCACCTGTACAGTACTATATGAAAATGCTGGAGGGTGAGTATAAGAATGGGGGCACAGGGCTTGTATTGAAAGCACCACTCCAGCACTGCAAAATAACACTGGAGTGCTGCTTTAAAATCCCATGGGAGAACTATAACTCCCAGCATGTCCTGCAGATCCTATGACATGCTGGGAGTTATAGTTCACCAAAGGAGTGGCAGAGTGCTTTATTGTGTTTTGGAAAGACTAACCTCTTAATTGTGGCAGCCAGCCACTGTGGTGAGGTAAAAGCATCCCATGACTGCACACAGAGCCCTCCCTCTGGTTTCCTTTACACAGCACAGGTTATGAGAAAGCTGCAGATTCTAGTGGGGAGCCTGAAGGACCTGTGATGATGTCAAGAAGAGGGAGGGCTCTGAGCTGCCATGTGATGCTCCAGCCCGCCCACTTCTGACATCATCACAGGTCCTGTTTGTGCACGGCACTCAGCGTCCAGCCCAGGCATGGCAGGCAGGTATGCAGCGATCTCCTCTCTCCTCTGGCCCCTGCTGCTGCTGCCTCCTCCTCCCCCAGACATACAGACCTCCCCAGCTGGTGCAGGAATCAGCGCTGGGGAAGCCATATGTGTCCCTGCTTAGGTGCAGTATTCATTTGCTGCTCCCGGCTCACCGCTCAGCTGATAGGTGGGCGGGGAGCCGCTAATGAATAATAATAATAATAATCTTTATTTTTTATATAGCGCTAACATATTCCGCAGCGCTTTACAATTTACACACATTATCATCGCTGTCCCTGTTGGGGCTCACAATCTAAATTCCCTATCTGTATGTCTTTGGAATGTGGGAGGAAACCGGAGTGCCCAGAGGAAACCCACGCAAACACGGAGAGAACATACAAACTCTTTGCAGATGTTGTCCTGAGTGGGATTAGAACCCAGGACTCCAGCGCTGCAAGGCTGCTGTGCTAACCACTGCGCCACCGTGTTGCCTATTCACTGCACTTAATCATCGGGACCACATGGTTTCCCCAGCACTGATTCAGGGCAGCGGGGACATCCTGAAGTGGCATAACAGTGCGATCCCACTCACTGCTGACCCCTCCCCACATGCTACATCCGTACCATAAGACGCACCTACACTTTCCTCCCAAATTTGGAGGAAAAAAAGTCCGTCTTATGGTCGGAAAAATACGGTAATTATATGCACCGTGCAGAATAATGCCCAATGACCGTGCCATAGATTTGCCAATGAACACCTCATACAATGGCAGAAACAATGTTGCCATACAGTGCCATGCTACATGGCGTAACTACCACCAACTAACATACAATGTCCAAATAATAGTTCCATACATAAGTGTACAGCATTTTTGTGTTACTTTAACATTGAGACAGCAAATTCCAAAATGTGGCTCCAAGGGCGATCGTCCGAGATCTCTGATAGCATAATCGTATCACTAGTATCAGATGGATGCAGCTTGGTGGCAGAAATTAAGGGCATCAAATTGACAAATTCTTACAAATTTAATTTAAAAAAATTGTTTACACCCACATATTCACCTGCTTCATCTTGGTGCCAAACATTGACCCGCTGATGTCTATAACAAAAATAACGTTCTTCTGGATTGCTGGAAGTCCCCGAGGAGCGAAGTAGTGAACGAAATATCCATTGTAGATCTGGATGACAAGCATGAAATTTGGACAACGTTTTCACTTTATGTCACGTACTAGAAGTCTAGGAGTCGATATATCATATTACTTACCTGGACATCACCTGCAAGGTCTTTCAAGGTCACATCATACTGAATGACAAAATCGGCAGCAATCCCGGAGTTGGATTGGGAAGCCTGTTCCTCGGGGGTGGGCTGGAATGTGATTCGTGCACAGTGTGGACTTTTTTCGATCTCAGTAGATGGAGGTGTGGCGGCCTCACCTGTAGGAACCATAGATATGTTTATCCAAAATCAATTGTTTTGGGGTAATTTTAGGTCTCTGTTTGGTTATTGGTTCTCACCTCGTACAGCGTTTGTAAGTAAACGACTAGACCGCAGAGGTAGTACCCTAACGTAGTCTATCCCTGTCCTTTCAGAGATGGTCACCTGCACGGTGAGGTTCTGGACTATCTGACCAGGCTTCACACTAATAGAGTGCTCATATTTGCCCAGTTGTCTTCTCAGCAGCTCTTCGTAGGTCAACGTGAAGGTAATTTCTCCACCAGCCTCAACACTCATAGAAACGCGGAACTTCTCCGTCTCTCGATCTCTATAGGAATTAAAGGCCAGTTACAAAGCAGAACAAAGGAAGACCCATTGACACCCCCACACTCTAGTGATCATCTTTCCTTCTCTTTGGCCTAATATGGAAGTTGAAGCCTTTACAGAATTACAAAACGGTCCAGAAAGAAATTCATTGATCAACTGCACCACTGCAAGTCCATATTCTTTTACTCCCCAGAGGTCAGATATGCTTGGTAGGGAATCTTTTGTGCATTTGCCCCTGGTCCTCCGGCACCCAGCATACGCAGACCGGCATCCTTGGTGCCTGTGGAGCTTACTAGGCTCTATGACATGATGCCTGTTGTGAATTCTGCTTTTGGGTTCCCTCCAGTGGTTGTAGGTGGGAATGCAGTTGTCCCTGAGTTGCAGTCCTGGCCAGGTGTATCTGCTGATTGCAGTTCTGACTGGGATATTTAGGTGTGCAGGATTCATTAGTCCTTGCCAGTTGTCCATGGTTCTGGGAGGTTTTGGGTCTTTGTCTGGTTCCTCCTGCCTTGCTGCTAATTCAGCAAAGATAAGTGTCTGGTTTTTGTTTCTGTGGCACACATGCTGTGTGCTTAATAATTCTGTGCTATTCATTTGTTTTCTCTTGTTCAGCTTAGATATTGTCAGTGTTTTCTCTGTCTTGTTGGATTCTCTGGAGTTGCAGATATACGCTCCACATCTTTAGTTAGATGGTGGAATTTTTGTATTTTCTGCTGTGGATATTTTGGAAGGGTTTTAATACTGACCGCTTAGTATTCTGTCCTATCCTTTCCTATTTTAGCTAGAGTGGCCTCTTTTGCTAAATCCTGTTTCCTGCCTGTGTGTGTCTTTTCCTCTACTACTCACAGTCAATATTTGTGGGGGGCTGCCTATCCTTTGGGGTTCTGCTCTGAGGCAAGGTAGATTTCCTATTTCCATCTATAGGGGTATTTAGTCCTCCGGCTGTGTTGAGGTGTCTAGGATTTGTTAGGCACACCCCACGGCTACTTCTAGTTGCGGTGTTAAGTTCAGGATTTGCGGTCAGTATAGTTTCCACCAACTCAGAGAAAGTTCCATGTGGCTCCAAGGTCACCGGATCATAACAGATGTCATCATGATGTCAATAGGCCTCATGCAACATCATGATGTGCTTTTCGACACAATTTCATCACATGGCCTAGTAAGCGTCAGAGATGCCTAGGATGCCAGGCCTTAGGATGATGAGAGCAGGTTTGAAAACCGGATGCCATGAATAAACAAATTGGGCGACCAAACATCCCTTGTTTCCATGTAATACGTGGTCCTAATGTCCTATGATGTCCTAGTTGGGCATGTGGAAAGGACAGATCATTTTATCACTGGAGGATCTCTTGAATTGAAAGGGTTACAGGTGGGCGTTAATGAAGACTGTAGGAGACTTTTTAGCCTCACGGCTGGAGTGCTTTTTTAAGAATTTGGAAAAATGTAGGTTCAATGATATCACTCGTGCATTTTACTAAATATTGGAGAAAGAGAACATTTCCACTCTATCAGTAAGGTTCGTAGACATAAGTAAAGATGAGTCTTTAATGTACAAGGTGCCTGTGATGTACGTGGTGCCCATGATGTACGTGGTGCCCATGATATACGTGGTGCCTATGATGTACGTGGTGCCTGTGATGTACGTGGTTCCTGTGATGTACGTGGTGCCCTTGGTTACTTCACTCTTTATATTCTTACCTGGTCCCAACATGAGCTGTAGTCTTTCCCTGACGTCTGGCTTCATCATACATCTTCTTGGCCTGGTGTTTTTCTTTGACCTCGGCTACATGGGTCTTACCATTAACTGTGCTGTAAGTATAGAAATCTATGAGTTTTTTTCATATTAGATTATCTGGTTTACAAAACCGACTCTGAAATATTAAGACAATTTGAAGAGGGTTCCCCTCATCCTAATCAGGATCCTCCACTATTTGCCAAAATGATCAGTGGCTAAAAAGGCTGCAGAATCTTTCTCACTCTGGAGAATTCTTTGCTCTTGTGGTCTCCATGAGTCTTTGCTTCCTTTTGCTGCAGTGATGATTTCACTTACATCCGTGCAACTGCTGCAGCCAATCACTGGCCTCACGGTTTTGTTACATACATGCAAGAACCACTGCTAAAGCCAATAATTGGCGGCAGCGGTCATGTGTAAATATGGAGTGTCATCACTGCAGCAATGAAAACAAAGACTGCCACGGTCCACCAAATCATCATCAGCAACTTATGTGAACCATGACAATGGCTAGTGTGAAGTGGCTTCATCGCTAGAAAAGGGTTGTTCCAGCCTTTTTATCAGCTTCACTTGGCTTTACTTGGAGGTCATGCAATGTTACGAAATGGTCTAATTCGGACCCCTTCTTAGCCAAAGCGGAGAGCAGCTACAAAATGTCCCTCCTGCTAATTATATGGTCACCATCTCACTTTCAAAAAGAGGTAGTCCAATTGAGACAACCCCTTTAATTCACAACATTTTGTTCTCTTTGTTCTACTACTACAGAAAATGGGAAATTTTTCAGTGGCTGCACAAGCCTCTTAAAAACTCCTGTGTGCAGCCAGAAGTTATTTTTGCACCCAAAGTTGGGATGCTCCGTCATGAGACAGAGCCCTGCAATCAATCGAATTTTCAGGGGTGGGAAATGGGGCACAGAGAGGTCTAGAGTGGAGGTATAGCTACGAGGAAGAAAAATCATCTGCCCCACAGAAGGCCATAACTGAAAGTTGGCAAATAGGGGACAATCCTTATAAAGTGGATCAGTCATAAATTAGGCTATTTAATAGATCTCTTAGACCTAATGGGTCTGGTGTACTTTACTTTCCTTGAATATTCATATCAGAATGGCTGTGTAAAAGTGTAAAAGATGGCATAGCAGCCCATCTGAAGACCCTTGTTGTTTTATTGTGTGTAAATTGTATTTTATTCTGTGTTTTAGGCTTCTTTCACACTAGCGTCGGGCTCGGCCCGTCGCAGTGCGTCGGGCCGAGGTTACCGACGCTAGCGTTGCCTCCGCCGCACAACGGGTGCAGCGGATGCTGCTTTTCAGCGCATCCGCTGCCCCATTGTGAGGTGCGGGGAGGTGGGGGAGGAGTTCCGGCCGCGCATGCGCGGTCGGAAAAGACGGTCCGTCGGCTGCAAAAAATGTTACCTGGAACGTTTTTTGCGGCCGACGGTCGGCCGAAACACGGCGCAACCGTCGCGCGACGGTTGCGACGTGTGGCAATCCGTCGCAATGCGTCGCGTAATGTTAGTCAATGGAGAAAAAACGCATCCTGCAAACACTTTTGCAGGATGCGTTTTTTCTGCAAAACGACGCATTGTGACGGATTGCAGTTAACGCTAGTGTGAAAGTAGCCTAACTCTCATGTAGGCTGCAGTTTCCTATTAGTCAGGGATGACAGGGTTAACTGTAGGGCTGGCCGAGAGTAATGGGCACTAGTGTTTTAGTTCCTGGTTTTTAGGAGTTGGAGAGAAAGAAAGGACATCCTCAGAGAGTTCTGTCATCATTGGGTCATGTGGAAGTAACAGACTGTGAAGGGAGTAAGTTATTCAGTAAGAAATCTACAGTGGCGGCAGGTTTCCTCATAGCAGGCATGTTGGGGCACCTTAGAGGAAGAGTTAAAGCAAGTCTCAGTGTTTGCCAGATCTGGAGATCAGCGTGAAATAATATGGAGTCAGCCAGTCTGGGGGTGAGAGCTCCCTTACATAGTTCACAACAGGGCCGGACTGGGACTAAAATTCAGCCCTGGCATTTGAAGTCACACAGGCCCACTTGTCGCATGGTGACGGTATAATATCTTTGTACACTTGTAGGTTAGAAGAAGTGAGGGGAGTATAACACAACTATATAACATATAATTACAGCTGTATCCACCATTACAGCTCAGTCCCCATAGAATGTAATACAGCACAGCCCCCATAGAACGTAATACAGCACAGCCCCCATAGAATGTAATGCAGCCAGCCCCCATAGAATGTAATACAGCACAGCTCCCATAGAATGTAATGCAGCACAGCCCCATAGAATGTAATACAGCACAGCCCCCATAGAATGTAATACAGCACAGCCCCCATATAATGTAATGCAGCACAGCCCCCATAGAATGTAATGCAGCACAGCCCCCATAGAATGTAATGCAGCCAGCCCCCCATAGAATGTAATGCAACCAGCCCCATAGAATGCAATGCAGCACAGCCCCCATAGAATGTAATGCAGCCAGCCCCCATAGAATGTAATGCAGCCAGCCCCATATAATGTAATACAGCACAGCTCCCATAGAATGTAATGCAGCCAGCCCCATAGAATGTAATGCAGCACAGCCCCATAGAATGTAATGCAGCCAGCCCCCATAGAATGTAATGCAGCCAGCCCCATAGAATGTAATGCAGCACAGCCCCCATAGAATGTAATGCAGCCAGCCCCCATAGAATGTAATGCAGCCAGCCCCATAGAATGTAATACAGCACAGCTCCCATTAAATGTAATGCAGCCAGCCCCCATAGAATGTAATGCAGCACAGTCCCATAGAATGTAACGCAGCCAGCCCCCATAGAATGTAATGCAGCCAGCCCCCCTAGAATGTAATGCAGCCAGCCCCCATAGAATGTAATGCAGCCCCCCCCATAGCCCCACAATCACTCATTGATGTATATATAAGAAAAAAAAACACTCTACTCACCTTTCCTCTTGCCCCGCGCTGCTCCAAGCTCCGGTCTCAGCAGCTGCAGTCTGCCCGCCCGACACACAGCGGGTGCGCGATGATATGACGTCATCACGCACCCGCAGTGTCAGAGGCAGAGTGGGGAATGATGGGAGAGGGCGCGTCAGCAGATGCTCTATCCTCCATCATTGCATTCAACTGTACCGGCATCATAGATGCCGGTATAGTTGAATGTGGGGCGCCGGGGAATGTACCGAGAGCGGGGGGAGTGTGCCGACAGCGGTGGGAGTGTACCGACAGCGGGGGGAGTGTGCCGAGAGCGGGGGGAGTGTGCTGAGAGCGGGGAGAGTGTGCCGAGAGTGGGGGGGGGGGGGGGAGTGTGCCGACAGTGGCACACTCGAGCGGCCCACTACTGCCACCGGCCCTTCTGGCATTTGCCAGAACTGCCCGCTGGCCAGTCCGGCCCTGGTTCACAAAGTGCAGTTAGGGTGCAGTGGGCACAGCGTAACACACTGACCTGTGTGGTCCTGTACTGGGAAGACGGAGATCCCCAGTGTAACCTGTTATGTATATGTAATGCTCTTCACAAGTAATGTGCCTGCGTCCATAACCACTACGAATGTGCCTCTGTATTGTGCAGTAGAGAAAGTCATGCATTGTTCCTGCTACCCCAGTATATGTGTTTCAACCTCAGAAAACAAGACTTTATTTTGGCAAAACAGTCTGTTTTCTTCATGGTAAAGTTTAAGGGGTCCGGTGCCACACAAATTGTACCAGAACATATCCTGAAGGTATCCGTAACAGAATGGCAACAGCATGCGCACACCCAGGGACCCCTATGCAAGGTGTTTAGGAGCAGAAATAGATGTCGGCTGATTCCACGCACCACCTTACACCTGTATAATCCTCAAATTAAAATGAGCATTTTGTGAGTCCAGCCCTCATAAAATGCTTATTGTAGTATCAGACAGGAAAACTTTAAGAAATGATTAAACAGCTATTCTGATATGGATTTTTTTTAGCCATAAGTATACCAGCCTCATCGGGTGTAAAATACCTATTTAATAATGTATGCAGATTTTATTATGAAATCTGATGCCAAATCTGCTCTAAAGGGGTTATTCCCATCTTCATAAATGGGTATTGTCCAATAGCTCTTGTAAGGCCGGGATCACACATGTGAGAAATACGTCCGAGTCTCGCATGGTAATCCCCGGCCCTGCACCCGACACTCAGGAGCGGAGCGTGCGGCTCCATGTATTGCTACGCGGCTGCACGCTCCGCTCCGGAGTGCAGGCGGCAGGGCCGGGGATTACCATGCAAGACTCGGACGTATTTCTCACATGTGTGATCCCGGCCTAATACAAGCAATCTTGCAATTTACTGCTTGTTAAAATGTTCACCCATTCTTGAGATGTTAACCCCTTAATGTCATATGACGTATAGCAGGGGTGTCAAACTGCATTCCTCGAGGGCTGCAAACAGGTCATGTTTTCAGGATTTCCTTGTACTGATAATTTAATCACCTACACAAATAATGAGTTGGTGATTAAATTATCACCTGTGCAGTACAAGGAAATCCTGAAAACATGACCTGTTTGTAGCCCTCGAGGAATGCAGTTTGACACCCCTGACGTATAGTTACGTCATATGTCTTGTCCCTGACATCTTTCCCTGGACATGACAGCTGATTTAATTAACCATCATGTGCCTTTAGCAGCCGAGGGTGGATCAAAGCTCATTCTGGCAGCCCATCGTTGTCCCTGTCACATGATCATGGGATATCGATGGCTTGTCATGACAGCCAAGGGTCTGCAGAAGACCCCATGCCTGTCATTACGATACACCTGTGAGCGGAGATCGTCATGTCAGTATTTCAGTATACATAGCAGGGCTGAAGCACTGATCTGTACAGCACAAGCGATCAGATGACCGCAGCTTCAAGTCTGATAAGGAGACTATTAAATTCAGTAAAGTGAAATAAGTTTTGAAAAATATGAAAAAAAATTAAAAAAAAGTTGAAATCACCCCCCCTTTTGACCCACTGAAAATAACAATTTAAAAAAAACACATATTTGGTATTGTTGCATTCAGAAATGAACAGTCTATCAAAATATAAAGTAAATTAATCCAATCCAATCGGTAAACAACGTAATGAGAAAGGAATTTGAAAACGCCAGAAGTACGGTTTTTATGGCCACTACAACATTGCAGTAAAATGAAATCAATCAGAGGCGATCATAACATTGTATCTACCCAAAATAGTATCAATAAAAACTTCAGCTCAGGGTGCAAAAAATAAGCCCTCACCGAGCCCCAGATCCCAAAAATTGGAAGCGCTATGGGTCTCGAAAAATGGCGACAAACTAAAAACATTTTTTCATACAAATTTCTTAACTTTTTTTTACCACATAAAGAAAAAATAAACTACGGTATACATGTTAAGTATCTGCGTACTCGTACTGACCTGGGGAATCATATTGCCAAGTCAGTTCTACTATATACTGAACATGGTAAATTAAAAAGCAATTGTGGAATTGCACTTTTTTTTGCCATTTCTCCGCACTTGTAATTGTTTTCCGTTTTCTAGTACACTATATGGTAAAACCAATTGTGTCATTCAGAAGTACAACTCATCCCTCAAAAAACAAGCCCTCACATGGCCATATTGACGGAAACATAAAAAAGTTATGGCTTTTGGAAGAAGGGAAGGAAAAAACGGAAAATGACCATAGCGTGAAGGGGTTAACAATTTTCCTTTGTTTACAGCTCGTTGCCTTGGAGACCGACCACGGTTGCTAGACAGCAGACCACGCACTTTGCTTAAGGCCGGGATCACACATGCGAGAAACATGTCCGTGAAGCTGGGTCGTGCTGTTACAACCCAATCCCCGCCAACTTCAGTCCAGTGATTATAACTTAGATAGCAGTGGTGGTCGGTCTCCGAGGCAACAAGTTGTAAAAGTGTTAATATCTCAAGAATGGCTGCATATTTTAATAAGCAGTAAATTGCAAAAGTGCTGGTATTTGAATGCACTATCCGACAAAATTAATCTACGAAGACAGGAATAACCATTTAGGCACTCTTCAAGCTGAAGTACACGGATTCTTGAGGACTAGAAATCTCTTAAGCAACAGGCCACCCATATTTCAAGCAAAATTAGTCCGTGTACGCCAGTATTTTTGTTGTTGAGAAAGCCACATTTGATTGAAAAGGAACAATGTTTGTTCCCGGCAGTAATTTACGATCCGGAACACTGTGTCCTGAATTTTGCCAATCTCTGGAGTCGCTAGAATTCATTAATGATGGACGTTTGGGACACAAACATCTCGGATCGGTCATCGCTGTCCCTGACATTGCAGGCCATGTTGATTCCTTCTTGATCCGGCATCTGAATACAAGCGGCTCCTCTGTCTCTGCGTCTCCGCGTCTCCAGGCAAGATGAAGTCTTAGAGAGACACGCATAGACGGACGGCCAGCGTAAACTCCAGGGCAGAGGCCGGCCAAGATTAACTTGGCCGCAGTGACAAAACCTTCTCTTGTGACAGCGAGCTGTGTGCGGCGATGACTTGCACGATTTCTTTCCTCTTTTCTGTTTATTCTTGGTGCTTTTCCAGGCCTGACTTCAAAGCTCGAGGTTATTCCTGAATTATTATTTTGTGGCCAACATCAGCAAAGTGGGTAGAAAACGGCAGCAACTTTCTCCATATTAGATTTATATAGCGATAGGACTACTTACTATGGCTACTCATGAGTGAAATCCTCAGGGAACACAGAGAAAAATCAATTGTGCTCATTAATGTAACCTTGTTAGAGCAGCAGCTTGTGCTGCAGAGCTGCTCTTCCAACTGTAACTAAAGAAGTGGTGATCACGGTCAGACCTTTTTTAATGGAGCTGAATCTCTTCATAGTGTGGTGCGGTGACCCACGTTACAGCCAGGGGGCGCTGTGTGTGCGCTTCAAGATGCGCTTGGAGGCATAAATGTGATGAGACAAAGTCCGGCAGGAGTGTAAATGGCCGGTGTGTGTGTTGCAGAGGAAGACACTCTGCGCTGTCAGTCTAAAGTTATGTTGTGTTCTGGGACTTGTAGTCCCACAAGTAATGGTGTAATGCTAATGGGAGACAGGCAGGGCTAGTTATGAGGGATGGGAGGGTCAAACTAGCCACACACACCCACACTCCCACCCAGGGGAGTGGTTACAGGTATGTAATGTGACCAGGATGTGGGTCACATGGTTCCTGTGTTTGGATCTGAGTGGTCCAAGTGCAAGGCCCTGGAAGCCTGTGTTGGAAATCCTGGGAATTCCTGAATAGCACATGGTTGGGCTTTGGCACTGAGTGGCCTGTGTGCTGTAGGTCCTGGATGGTCAGTGTTGGAGTCTCCTGGGAGTGGAGACGTCCTGGAAGCACCTAGAGACCGTATACCTACAGAGCCTGGGACGGCTTCTGTGCTGGCGAAGCCAGGACTGACATGGAGTCAACCTGTGGAGCAGGAGCTCCTAAGAGGTAACCCCTGGTATGGGGAAAAGAACTGTGTGCGCTAACATAGGACAGTTGCTGAACTGTGCAGTCACCCGGTGACTGGAGAGATACAGGCTTGAATAATGAATGATTTGTAAAGCCATGTATGATGAAGTAAAGGACTATGTGAGGTCTGTGAAAAGTAACATGGCCTACAGTGGTTTATGCTGAGAGTATAATAAACCACATGGACTGTTTATCTGAAAAAAACGTGCCTGTCTATGATTATTCTGCTGCCAAGCGAGTGTCCCCCAAGACACGTAGTGGGTGAAACGCTATGATAGGAATATATGAAGTTGCGGATTTCAGGTGAAGAGACTCGGGGCCAGACTGCGAGAACAAGGTTTTAAAGTCAACTGTTTGAGTGGAGTGGTACTGAGCATGTGCGACCACCCATCCTATCGCTGGTGCATGGATTACTGGTCGCACATGCTCATTACAGCTCCATTCAAGCAAAGGACTTTGGACCGCCCCCTTCCATTAATCATTGATTTACCATTGGTCGGATCTGCAAGGACAGTACAGTCATATCAATAGGAGGTATATATTTTGTGGGATGAACCCTTTAATGCCTAGTTTTAGATGGATTCCCATATTTCTATGAGGAATAAGAGAGGAACAGAACAGTGCAGAATTAATTAAAAGGTGCCGCACCCTTGATATATGCAAGGTAAGAGTATTTATAATGACACACATGTCAGCAGAGCTTTCTTGTCCTGTTTTGAGCAAATAGAAAGGCTCGTCTTCACTGATATCAGTTTGCCCACATGCAAATGAAAACTCATCTTCTTATAGTTTTCAATCATTCTAATAAAGGCCTGGGAAAAATCATGAAATGTATATATATTTTAGTATGTAAATAACAGCGATATGTGGTAGGAAAACCTATCTACTTACAGTGTGAAGTTAGAGATGAAGGCTGAGCTGGGCAACTCCAGGTCAAAGATTGCCTCCTTAGATTCAGCGTGAGGGTTGACCATAAGAGTCTGCACCTTGGTAAAGGCATAGCGGGAGACTATGGTAGACTGGATGCAGAGGCTGCTGATCGTCAGCTAGGAGACAATAAGACACACATCAAAAACATCGTCCACTGTTCAATTCAGCAGTTTGTTCTTCAGAGCTGTACTTCCAATTATAACTTGAAGAAAAGTTGCAACCATTGAAAACTAATTTTGAAACGATTAAGTGGAGTCAACCAAATGCGAGATGGGTCCACATCACGTTTCATAATATCTGGTCCTGACCATGTGGATACTGTTAAAAACTGCATCTGATCAGATCAGAAAGCTATCGGCAACCTTCTCTGCCACTCGCCCTCAAGTAAGCAGCAGGGATGTCAGGCGACACAATGACAGCACTTCATTGTGCAATCTGAATTGTGCTGCATGGAGGAGTAAGAGGCCACCACTCTTTGTGGGAGTGGGGTGTGGGGCGATTACAATTGTATGCGGGCACTACTACTGAATGGAGGCAGTATTACTATATAGGAGGCATAGAGGGGGTGATATTACTATGGTGAGGCTCTAAGGGGACACTAATACTATATAGAGTTGCAAAGAGGCCATCATTACTTTATGGAGGCAGAGTATGGGAACCATTACTATATGGAGACACAGAGGGGCACTATTACTATATGGAGGCACAGTATGTGAACCAATAATTTATGGAGATACAGAGGGGCACTATTACTATATGGAGGCACAGTATGGGAACCATTACTGTATGGAGGCACAGAGGGGCACTATTACTATATGGAGGCACAGTATGGGAAACATTACTATATGGAGGCACAGAGGGGCACTATTACTATATGGAGGCACAGTATGGGAACCATTACTATATGGAGACACAGAGGGGCACGATTACTATATGGAGGCCGAGTATGGGAACCATTACTATATGGAGACACAGAGGGGCACTATTACTATATGGAGGCTGAGTATGGGAACCATTACTATATGGAGACACAGAGGGGCACTATTACTATATGGAGGCCGAGTATGGGAACCATTACTATATGGAGACACAGAGGGGCACTATTACTATATGGAGGCCGAGTATGGGAACCATTACTATATGGAGACACAGAGGGGCACTATTACTATATGGAGGCCGAGTATGGGAACCATTACTATATGGAGACACAGAGGGGCACTATTACTATATGGAGGCCGAGTATGGGAACCATTACTATATGGAGACACAGAGGGGCACTATTATTATATGGAGGCACAGTATGGGAAACATTACTATATGGAGGCACAGAGGGGCACTATTACTATATGGAGGCCGAGTATGGGAACCATTACTATATGGAGACACAGAGGGGCACTATTACTATATGGAGGCACAGTATGGGAACTATCACTATGAGGGCACAGAGGGGCACTATTACTATATGGAGGCACAGTATGTGAACCAATAATATATGGCGATACAGAGGGGCACTATTACTATATGGAGGCACAGTATGGGAACCATTACTATATGGAGGCACAGAGGGGCACTATTACTATATGGAGGCCGAGTATGGGAACCATTACTATATGGAGACACAGAGGGGCACTATTACTATATGGAGGCACAGAGGGGCACTATTGCTGTATGGAGGCACAGTATGGGAACCATAATATATGCAGATACAGAGGGGCACTATTGCTATATGGAGGCACAGTATGGGAACCATTACTATATGAAGGCACAGAGGGGCACTATTGCTGTATGGAGGCACAGTATGGGAACCAATACTATATGGAGGCACAGAGGGGCGCTATTACTATATGGAGGCACAGTATGGGAACCATTACTATATGGAGACACAGAGGGGCACTATTGCTGTATGGAGGTACAGTATGGGAACTAATACTATATGGAGGCACAGAGGGGCACTATTACTATATGGAGCCACAGTATGGGAACCATTACTATACGGAGGCACAGAGGGGCACTATTGCTGTATGGAGGCACAGTATGGGAACTATTACTATATGGAGGCACAGAGGGGCACTATTACTATATGGAGGCACAGTATGGTAAACCATTACTATATGGAGGCACAGAGGGGCACTATTACTATATGAAGGATTAATGGGCGCACTATTACTATATGTAGGCATAGTGGGGGCACCATTACTACAGTTTTGTGGAAAACTGTTTGCCCCCTTCCTGATTTCCCATTCTTTTGCATGTTTGTCACACTTAAATGTTTCAGATCACGAAACAAATGTAAATATTACAGGGCCCTGAGGGAATTTGAACTCAGCTTCCCAAAGATTATTATTATTATTATTCATTTTTATAGCGCCATTTATTCCAAAGATGTGATAAACCACAGTTACAGTAATTTATGTTTGAAGGGGAAAGTGGAGCAATCACTTTTTCACACAGGGCCCTGTAGATTTGGATTTATTTTTCCCTTAATAATAAAGACCTACATTTAAAAACTGCAGTTTTGATTACTTGTGTTATCTTTGTGTAATATTTACATTTGCTTGAAGGCACAGTGTGGGAAACATTACTATATGGAGACCCACAGGGGCACTATTGCTATATGGAGGCCCACAGGGGCACTATTACTATATGGAGGCCCACAGGGGCACTATTACTATATGGAGGCCCAGAGGGACACTATTACTATATGAAGGCCCAGAGGAGCACTATTACTATATGGAGGCCCACAGGGGCACTATTACTATATAGAGGCCCAGTATTACTATATAGAGGATTAATGGGAGTTAATAATTACTATATGGAGGTACATAGAGGGCACCATTACTATTTGTAAGCACAGAAGCACACTATTACTATATAGAGGACTAATGGGGACACTATTACTATATGGAGACGCAGAGAGGGCATCATTACTACGCATCGGGTATTCTAGAATATGCATGTCCACGTAGTATATTGCCCAGCCACACAGTATATTGCCCAGCCACGTAGTATATTGCCCAGCCACGTAGTATATTGCCCAGCCACATTGTATATTGCCCAGCCACATAGTATATTGCCCAGCCACGTAGTAGTATATTGCCCAGCCACGTAGTATATTGCCCAGCCACGTCGTATATTGCCCAGTTACGTAGTATATTGTCTAGTGACGTAGTATATTGCACAGCCATGTAGTATATTGCCCAGTGACGTAGTATAGAGCACAGAGCCACGTAGTATATTGCCCAGTCACGTAGTATATTGCCCAGTCATGTAGTATATTGCCTAGTGACATAGTATATTGCGCAGCCATGTAGTATATTGCCCAGTTACGTAGTATATTGCCTAGTGACGTAGTATATTGCGCAGCCATGTAGTATATTGCCCAGCCACGTAGTAGTATATTGCCCAGCCACGTAGTAGTATATTGCCCAGCCACGTAGTAGTATATTGCCCAGCCACGTAGTAGTATATTGCACAGCCACGTAGTAGTATATTGCGCAGCCACGTAGTAGTATATTGCGCAGCCACGTAGTAGTATATTGCGCAGCCACATAGTATATTGCCCAGCCACGTAGTAGTATATTGCCCAGCCACGTAGTATATTGCCCAGCCACGTAGTATATTGTCCAGTCACGTAGTATATTGCCTAGTGACGTAGTATATTGCGCAGCCATGTAGTATATTGCCCAGTTACGTAGTATATTGCCTAGTGACGTAGTATATTGCGCAGCCATGTAGTATATTGCCGAGTGACGTAGTATACAGCACAGAGCTACATAGTATATTGCACAGCGAAGTAGTATACAGCACAGAGCCACGTAGTATATTGGCCAGTCACATAGTATATTGCCCAGCTACGTAGTATATTGCCCAGCCAGGTTTGTCACAGTTTAAAAAATAAACATATACTCACCTTTCCGAGGGCCCCTTGTAGTCCACGGCAGCTTCCGGTCCCAGTGTTGGTATGAGCGCAGGACCTGTCATGACGTCGCGGTCACATGACCGTGACGTCATGGCAGGTCTTTCTAGCGCAGGCACGCAGGGCCTGTGATGACGTCGCGGTCACATGACTGTGACATCGTGGCAGGTCCTTCTCGCGCAGGCGGGCAGGGCCTGTGATGATGTCGCGGTCACCTGACCGTGACGTCATGGCAGGTCCTCCTCCCATACCATCTTTGCCACTGGAACCTGCAACGGAAGATGGCGGCCGGCGCGAGCGACTACGGAGGGTGAGTATAGCAGGTTTTTTTTTTATTATTATTTTTAACATTACATTTTTCACTATTGATGCCGCATAGGCAGCGTCAATAGTAAAAAGTTGGGGACACACGGGGTTAATAGCGGCGGTAACTGGGTGCGTTACCCGCGGCATAACGCGGTCCGTTACCGCCGGCATTAACCCTGTGTTAGCGGTGACCGACCGGAGGGGAGTATGCGGGCGACAGGCACTGACTGCGGGGAGTAAGTAGCGGCCATTTTCTTCCGGACTGTGCCCGTCGCTGATTGGTCGCGGCAGCCATGGCAGGCAGCTGGCGAGACCAATCAGCGAATGAATAACCGTGACAGACAGACAGAAGGACAGATGGAAGTGACCCTTAGACAATTATATAGTAGATGGAGGCACAGAGGAGAGCTACTACTATATGGAGGACTAATGGGGGCACTATTCCTATATGGAGGCACAGTGGGGGCACCATTACTATATGGAGGCACAGAGGAGGCACTGTTACTAGTTGTGGACACTGTTACTATATGGACATACAGAGGTGGGACTATTATTATATGGATGCACAGAGGGGAGGCACTATTACTATTTCGAGGCACTGAAGGGGCATTATTACAATACAGAGGGGCACTAGTTCTATGGAAAGGCACCATCAGAAGACTTTTATTCAGTGCCCATATGTTTAAGCTGTCAGACAGCTGTCTAAGTAGACAAACATGAGAGTCCTGCGGCCTCCACTCCCCGGCGTCAGGGGAAGCATTAAAACACCTGCTTCCTTTACTGTGACTTCATTACACATAGCCGCTGGAAAACCATCTGCTTGCCCAACATCTTAAACACTCAGGATTATGACTCGCTGTTCCCTCAGGTTCTCTAGGGTATTACGGGTATATATACTTCATTTACTGACTCCTAATGCTCTGCCTGTGTAAGTGCCAGTCTTTACTGACACGCTGCTATTATATCCATGGGGCAGGAGTATCAGGATATAAGCCCTGCTTAGACTTGGTGGATGACCTGGCACCTAAAATTTGGGACTCCTCACCCCAATATTATGTTAGGGAATAAGCATTGCTACTAACGCTTGTTCCCCGATCAGCCCTTCAAAATTGGCCTTAAATGGGGTTGTCTCAACGTCTATAATTGTCTAAATTTCTTTTAAAAACAAGCAGCTTTGCAGTTTTAATATTATTAAAAATCATCTCTATTCACAAGATCAGAGGGATTTTTCTTTATTAAAGACCTTATTAAAGAATAAAGCCTCCTATAAAACGTAAAGAAAAAGATCGACCAGTTATATCCTTGTTCAGACAACTAGCAAGTGACATATCTAAAGGAAGTGGATCGCCCCCCAAGGGCTGTGGGGTACTCGGTACCGGGTCCGAGGTTCACTGGGGGATGTCACGGTGGCTGACCCGGTCCGTGGCCCTGGAACGTCCGTATAAAAGGGAAAGGTCCTTAATGGGATAAAGTTTGTTCGTGAAGCCACCTGTGGTATTCGGTCAGGGTGACCGACGCTGCTTTAAGAGGTCCGCTGGGGTGATGTTATGGCAGCTAGATGGTATACCTTTCCACAGGTGAAGTATGTTCCCAGGGCTTCCCGGTGTGTAGATGGTGGATGGTGAGAGGCGCAGAGAAGAACGAGGACACAAGGTTGCAGTCTCTTTACCTTTACTGAAGACATCCACAGTCCAGGGTACCAGATCACAGGGCAGGCAGAGTCCGGCCAGTTTGGAGACAAGTCCAGAGTTCCCTTGTCCAGGTGGAAATCAGTAGCCTTCCCTTGCGCTGCAGTGGTGTAGTCCCTTACTGCCTATGGCTTCACATAAGGGTCTCACAGATGTGTCCCCCATTTAGGATAGGACAAAACCCATATGACTGGTGACTTGAGCCTGTTTATAAGGTCTCTTAGATAACCTGGCACTGTAGGTGTCACCGTGCCTCCTGGGTGTAGGTGCGGACAGGTAACCTGCAAATAGCTGTCCTGCCGGTCTCTGAAATAAGGCGTAGAGGTCCTTACTCCCTCGGTGTTCTGGCTACCAGGATTCTGCGCCTCAGAAGGAGGCACCCTGAGCGTGGCTGGTCCCCTTCTGGTATCCTCTCCTTTGCTTCGACTTCCTTCACGCTCGCTGCAATACAATTCTGCCTTTCAATGTCTCTTTCTGGGAGCTGCAGCTCTGAGGGCATGCACAGCTCCGTTAACCTTCTGTCCTCCTCAGACTCCAGTCTGGAACTAACTGAGCTGAGCTCAGCCAGCAACCAACTTCTGTCTGGAACTCACTAACTTTTCCTACAGACTAACAGTTATATATATATGGAATGACCTAACAAATAGGAGCAGGAGCTCCCCCTGGTGGCCTGGAATGTGAATGTGTTGCATGTTTGGGATACCTGGATGCAGTTATCCTTTCTTGCCTCCAAACGTAGCATCACTCTCCCCGAGAGGAAAGCAATACTACTGCGACGACCAGGACCCTGGGGCGCCGCAGAAGTATATATATATATATATATATATATATATATATATATATATATATATATATATAAAAATAATAATAATTTTAAAGTACAAATGACAGAATGAGATTGCCAATTAGAAAATACCAACATAATAAATGGGAAGAAAGCAAAAAAACAAACAGTCATAATACAATACATCTAGAATAAATCATCAATCTCAATGTAAGAGCGTGAAGAAAAGGGAAAAGAAGGGAGTAATGAGGAAGGAAACACAAAAAAATAAAATAAAATGCTCCTTGCCTGCTACTAAGTGCTATTTTAATCTGACCTTAAGGGTATTTTATTTATTCAACCATCTACTGAAGAGTGAGCCATCTTTAAAGGGGTTGTCCATTACTAGGACAACCCCTTCTCGATCTGAATGTTTGGCGTTGACAATACTTTTACTCACCTCCGATGCCGGCGCCGTTCCAGCTGTGTCGGCACTCAATTTCCCAGGGCTCTCGTGCACCTTTGGACGTATTGAACATCAACAGGAAGCCAGGGCTGCAGCTGATCTCTGACGTTCGATTTGTCCAAAGGCGGGGACAGTGACGCTAGCGCTGATTGAGTGATGGGTTCACATGTCATATCGCACAAGAGCCCCAGAACCGCGACTGCTGGAATTGTGTCGGCACCGGAGGTGAGTATAAGTGTTTAAAACACCAAACATTCAGATTGAGAAGAGGATGTCCTAGTAGTGGACAACCCCTTTAATAAAACTAAACAATTCTCATCAAATAAGCTCTACATGATCCCCTGCTATTAACGTGTCAATCTGGTAAAGGTGTTCAATTCAACCACTCCCTCCATAAAGGAGAGTGGAACAGTGGTTTTCCAATGACTCGGGGTGAAGGTGCGTGCAGCAGTCAGAGAATGCCTTAAAAAGTCCTTCTTTAAGGGATAATTGCCTCTGGGAGGCTCCAGGGAAAAAAAAAGGAGAGATTTCTCAGACTCCTAGAAGAGTGTGCTAATAAACGAGACCCTGCCTATTACAGTTTTCAGCAGAATCATTCAGAATGAACTGTTTCAGCTGGGACATGCAGCAACCATTTATCATCACAACATGGGGAAATCGGATACATGAAGAAAGCTGTGACACAGGCACAAAGCTAAGCGATAACACAGTATGGTAGAAAGAGGAACTGCTGTCCACTTATGATTGTCCCCTACTATCAGCTGTTGTATCCGCAACTATGCCAAAGAATGTCCAGTAATAAGTGATTTGAGAGACTTTGAGTCCTAGAGGATGAAGATCAAGATGTGGAGAAGGCGGAGAATGGCAAAAGAATAGGAAATTGGGAAGGGGCAAACACCTTTTCACACAACTATATGCACATACACATGTGTATGTAGTCAAAATTAGCCAGATCCACCTGGCTAGCTTTGACTAAGAACCAGGAGATGAGTTGACATTGTGTCAGTCTGCTGAATATTGAGCAGAGTGGGATGTGTTGAAGCTGGTGAGTGACCAGACAAAATGTGAGTTGTAGCTGGAAGAGAATCCAGCCAGAATTTCTCTCTGAATGGAGACTGCACCGGTCAGCTAGGTAAGCTGAGCAGTCTGTGTGTTGGAGCTGCAGAGTAACCTGTGGAAGCTGCAGCCTGTTCAGTGTAAACTGTGCATAGAGTTGAACACTTCTGTTTGGAGCTGGAAGCTGCTGGAGCTCAGGCTGAAGGTGATACCGAGACTGGTAGGACTGACTAACATCCAAACAAGTTCAAGCTGCCCTGCAGTCCGAGGGTACAACAGTGTCAACTCGTACTATCCGTTGGCATCTGAATGAAACGAGACTGTATGGTAGGAGACCCAGGAAGACCCCACTTCTTAACCCAAGACATAAAAAAGCCAGGCTGGAGTTTGCCAAAACTTACCTGAAAAAGCCTAAAACGTTTTGGAAGAATGTTCTCTGGTCAGATGAGACAAAAGTAGAGCTTTTTGGGCAAAGGCATCAACATAGAGTTAACAGGAGAAAAAAAGAGGCATTCAAAGAAAAGAACACGGTTCCTACAGTCAAACATTGCGGAGGTTCCCTGATGTTTTGGGGTTGCTTTGCTGCCTCTGGCACTGGACTGCTTGACCGGGTGCATGGCATTATGAAGTCTGAAGACTATCAACAAATTTTGCAGCATAATGTAGGGCCCAGTGTGAGAAAGCTGGGTCTCCCTCAGAGGTCATTGGTCTTCCAGCAGGACAATGACCCAAAACACACTTCAAAAAGCACTAGAAAATGGTTTGAGAGAAAGCACTGGAGACTTCTAAGGTGGCCAGCAATGAGTCCAGACCTGAATCCCATAGAACATCTGTGGAGAAATCTAAAAATGGCAGTTTGGAGAAGGCACCCTTCAAATATCAGGGACCTGGAGCAGTTTGCCAAAGAAGAATGGTCTAAAATTCCAGCAGAGCATTGTAAGAAACTCATTGATGGTTACCGGAAGCGGTTGGTCGCAGTTATTTTGGCTAAAGGTTGTGCAACCAAGTATTAGGCTGAGGGTGCCAATACTTTTGTCTGGCCCATTTTTGGCGTTTTGTGTGAAATGATCAATGTTTCGCCTTTTGCTTCATTCTCTTTTGTGTTTTTTCATTGAAGACAAATTAAATGAAGATAATAATACCAAATAATTTGTGTTTGCAATCATTTTCAGGAAGAAACTGAGTATTATCTGACAGAATTGCAGGGGTGTCAATAATTTTGTCCATGACTGTATTTGCTGAATTAACTGTTTATTGGCTCCTATACCTTTATGCCCAGAAGAGGCTGTTTTGGTTTTGAATCCATTGGAATTTTATCAAAGCAATAAACCTGAACAAGTTTGGACCAAACTGCATTGCCTGTGTGAACGCTACCTAATGCCTACCTGGGAGAGTGAATCCCTACAATATGTGAGTCATGTAGCAGCTATCTGTGGCCCCGTTCTTGATCCTTCTTTGTAAGCGCTGTGTGTTTCTCCAACTACACTAGGAAATTCCTAATGTGTCACACGATTATATTACTGGGATATATAAAAAGAAAGAGCCTTTTATAAAAGTGTGGACTCCGTGCAGGAAAGAGGCTCCATACAACCCAAATCTCCTGAAGTTATGGAAGAAAGTGCTGTAGTAATTACTTTATTACTAGGAAACAGTCTTGTTGGGAATAGTAAGACGAGAGCTACACATTTTTCTACTCGAACACCGACATTTCTTTTGATCCAAAACTTGTACAAGTATTTCAGGAATACTCGTCAATGACCTGGCTACAGGATAAGCATGACTGATGGGTGCCTGACACTAAAGAACACAGCAATCAGCAGAACAAAGCGTCTCCACAACCCCGTTGGCCATACACATTAGATGTGACTGTGCCCGGCACTGCAAGGTGATTGGGATAGGCTAACAAAGTGGAGATCCCCTTAAAGGAGGGATCATACATTTTCATAAGTGGAGGTAGTCCGTAGTTCATTTTAAGTGATAGTTATTGAGCCAGGGTCTGGACTGATATGATCTGTAACTGGGAAAGTTTTGGGATTTGCCTAAATTGCATAAAATATGACTTCCTGTTGGTACAACATTTTGCAAGCACCCACATATGACCTGTCCATCAAAATCAGCTCTTCACATTAAATATGGCCCCTTCTGGCTCATCCTTTTCTTGTATATCATAAGTTTACATCACAGTTCTTTATTGAAACGTTAGGTGTGTACCATATACAAACAGTGCAAAAACATGTTATTTGCATATTTATTTGGGTATCTTTGACTTTTCAAAGACACCCCAATAAAATATAAAAAAAAAAAGAGTTAACTACTTTTTTAGAAGGGACCCCAAATTATAAGTTTCCATCTAGGGGGATTAGCTTTAATTTGTGGAGGGAACTGATCAGAAAGTATTACATTTTCCTGCAGTGCCTCCGCAGGGGAAATGAAGTACTACGCAACTGAATGCTGTCAATGCGATGTGCAGATTAGTTGGATCCTACAGAGAGACGTCCACTTTTTTCACCCAGCTTGCTAGAATTATGACAGGTTAGGAGACGCTAGTCCGTTCCCCAGGTTTGTGTGCAGGGGACGTTGACACAGTTTGAACTTCAATCATTGGGACTTTTATACCTTTTTCCAGCAGTGAGGACCACAGGGTAAACATCCTGTCACATTCCTGAAATGTTTCTCCTAGGTTGAGAAACTGCAAAAATCTTTGCTAGAGATATTATATTATCAGAATGCAAGTCCGTGCTGTATGTGCATACAAGATGGAAAGAATAAAAACAGCAGTGATGTGTACGCCATCAAGATTCATGCTGAGATGCTTACGAAAAAAAAAATATTTCTGCACTGATGTCATCACTTTAATCAAAGCCGATCATAAATTCTTTCCTGGTTCGTGAGTTAGGCTGTATTCATCATAAACATACATATATAATAGGAGGAAAAGCAAAAGTCAGACCCCCAACATTGTGCTGAAATAAATTGTATACATCATACCTCCCCCCATCCTCTGAGAACCATGTGCCACGTTTCTCTAAGGGGTAGTGGGTTCAACCTCTTGTGCATGTCAACCCCCGGGTTGGGGTTTTGTGTCTCAAAAGCCCCCCATAGCTATTGCCAGGGCTGATCCTGTAGTATAAATGCCCATGTAATTCTTTCCCAGACTTCAAAAACTCTTGAGAAAGACAGTTATGCCAAAATAAAAGACAGAGCCCTAGTTTAGGGAAGTTTGGTGAGCGCTGTTCTGACTATGGTCAGAAGTCCAGGAGGTTGGACCTAGTTGACAGGTCATAGGAGTAACCCACAGTTTGCATTGGATGACCCCTTTAAACTCAACAAGTTGCAGGGATTTTAGCAGTGTAGACTGCAAGTCATGAGTGTTTAGGTTGCCCAATAGCTAGTTGGTATACAACACACTGCCTCTCTGTGCTCCACAGGACTGATGTCCATCCCCCCTCTCAGGCTATGAGATGACTAGAAGGAAAAAGCATATGTATTGAAGATGCACAAAAGAAATGTGAAAGTACAAGAAATGCTGTTATGTTATATTTGTTTCTGAAGGCACTGCACCTTTAAAATATGTACATGTGTTCATTGCATGAAAGGTGTCTTTAAGGCAGTACTATATTTGTAGTACTGGGGACACAAGTCGGTTGGGTCAGAGGTGACACATGGAGACACTGCAGTATTGTGCGTTGTGGTGAGGCCATGATATATATGGAGGCAGCTTCGCGAGCGTTATGGGCCAACGGATAGATAGCAATACTGTCAGAGAAGGAGTACATTGTGCGGGAGAATCTGTGAATGTGGATCTTGCTGAGACACTCCCATGTCCCTGGGTACTGCAAGTAGTTGTAGATCACTCTCAGCTTAAAGTCAGTAACATGGCAGCTTCAAGCTTTACAATTCTGTTCTAACCAGTGACGGAGGCAGTCTGCTAGACTATGTTATGAACTGTGCAAAGAAACTATTAACGCATAAACACCAAACTCTGTGCCACATCTATAATGTGTATCTGTGAAACTGTGTGCTACATCAATAACTACTGACAGTCAACTTTAATATCTAACCACAAGCTTTGTGCCTCAACAGTTGTGTGACTATTCTGTAACCACCAAGCTGTGTGCCTCAACTCTGATGTAACCACAAGCTTTGTGCGTCAACTCTTATGTGACAACTGTGTAACCACGAAGCTTTGTGCCTCAACTCTGATGTATCTGCAATATTTGTGCCTCAACTCTGATGTAACTACAAGCTTTGTGCCTCAACTCTTATGTGTGACTACTCTATAACCACTAGGTTGAATGCCTCAACTCTGATGTAAACACAAGCTTTGTGCCTCAACTCTTATGTGTGACTATTCTGTAACTAACAAGCTGTGTTCCTCAACTCTGATGTAACCACAAGTTTTGTGCCTCAACTCTTTTGTGTGACTACTCTGTAACCATCAAGCTCAATGCCTCAAGACTGGGAATTTGACAAGATTGTGTCCTCTTATTTGCCTAAAATATATTTTGTAACTGTTAAGCAGTCTACTGCAACTCTGATTTGTAAGCTCTGTGCCACAACTCTTTATAAATAACTTCCAAATTCTCTACCTCAACACTGATGTGTAACTACCAAGCTGTGTACCACAATTCAATTCTGATATGCAACTGACAAGTTGTGTGCCACAACTCAGATATGTAACTGAAAGCTTTGTGCCTTAAATTTTATGTGCAACTATTGTGTAACTGCCAAACTCTGTGTCTCAAAAAAGGGTCTATTAATCAAGGTTGTGTCCTCATTCTTGCCTCATCTCTAATGTGTAACTGTCAAGCTGTGTGCCACAACTATGATGTCTAGTTCTTTGCCTCAACTCTTATGTAAAAGATCTGTGCCTCAATACTTTATGCATTTGCCAAGATTGAACAACCAAAAAGACAACAATATCCTAAAAAATATCTGTTTAATGAATAATATTAAAATCTAAAAAAATAATTACCACTGACATCAAAAACACCTAGATCCGAACTGGGTAGAAAAAATAGAAAACATACCACAGGAACTCTTTGGATAAAGAAAAAATATTCCTGACACAGTCCCTGTTAGTGGCCCTAATAGAGCTCACACCTTCCTAACAGCGGAGGTTGGCACCCTAAAATTCGATGTGGCGGCCCCGCTCCACGTAGACTGTCCCTTCTTGCCCTCGCTGGGCCCTACCAACTACCCACGCCCGAACCCCAACATCATACACACACAAAGACCTAGGTCACACTAACAAGTGAAAAAAGTGAAAAAACAAAAACCTAAAAACAGGGCAGCAAAATAGTGCTGCAAAAACGTCACGCAAAATATGTACCCTAAGTGCTGAGCTGTTTGAGACGTGTAGGTCTCCAATATATCTATTTTTCTGTAGTAAAACAGTAAAGATACTATGATCTAATAATACCTATAATATAGGATGAAGCTAAATATACAAAGTTAGGCCGGCTTCACACTCAGCGTATGAAAATACGGTCCGTATATTACGGCCGTAATACGCTGAAAAGTCCCGAAAATAGTGGTCCGTAGCTCCTCCGTAGGCAGGGTGTGTCAGCGTTTTTTGCGCATGGCATCCTCCGTATGTAATCCGTATGGCATCCGTACTGCGTGGTTTTCTCGCAGGCTTGCAAAACCAACATACCGCTATAGAAGTGATCCATGTGTCCCAAAAAGAAAAAAAAAATATATATATATACTGTGTATATATATATATATATATATATATATATATATATCTATCAGTAGACACATATGTGTATATATATTAATATTTTTTCCAGCGCTATACAGCTTGAAAGCCGGTAATTCAATTACCGGCTTTTTCTTTCTCCTTCCTAAAACCCAACATGATTTGAGACATGGTTTACATACAGTAAACCATGTCTTCTCTCCCTTTTTTTTGCAGATTCCACACTACTAATGTCAGTAGTGTGTATCTGCAAAATTTGGCCGTTCTAGCTCTTAAAATAAAGGGTTAAATGGCGGAAAAAATTGGCGTGGGCTCCCGCGCAATTTTCTCCGCCAGAGTAGTAAAGCCAGTGACTGAGGGCAGATATTAATAGCCTGGAGAGGGTCCACGGTTATTGGCCCCCCCCCTGGCTAAAAATATCTGCCCCCAGCCACCCCAGAAAAGGCACATCTGGAAGATGCGCCTATTCTGGCACTTGGCCACTCTCTTCCCATTCCCGTGTAGTGGTGGGATATGGGGTAATGAAGGATTAATAACCGGATGACCCGGATAGGAGATACACCATATGAGATATCTGATGGAAAATATATGTACCTATATGCAACACTAAGGTTGATAATAATTTTTTTCACTGTGTTGTTTTTTTTCATCTTTTCTTTAATCTTTTTTTTTTTTTTCATTTTTTTATATATATCTGAATGCCTCAGTATAAGTCAGCCTTGATGACTTCTAGGTCATAACTAAGCTATTGTATCTATTTTTGAAGACAGCGGCGTGTGAATATACACATAAGAGGTCTTTGTTACATGATCTCTTAGTCTTTTGAGCATAAGAGATTTGTGCTCTATTTGTACCCTCTGGCCACTGGCTATGAGTAACTTTGTATATTTAGCTTCATCCTATATTATAGGTATTATTAGATCATAGTATCTTTACTGTTTTACTACAGCAAAATAGATATATTGGAGACCTACACGTCTCAAACAGCTCAGCACTTAGGGTACATATTTTGGGTGACGTTTTTGCAGCACTATTTTGCTGCCCTGTTTTTAGGTTTTTGTTTTTTCACTTTTTTCACTTGTTAGTGTGACCTAGGTCTTTGTGTGTATGATGTTGGGGTTTGGGCGTGGGTAGTTGGTAGGGCCCAGCGAGGGCAAGAAGGGACAGTCTACGTGGAGCGGGGGCGCCACATCAAATTTTAGGGTGCCAACCTCCGCTGTTAGGAAGGTGTGAGCTCTATTAGGGCCACTAACAGGGACTGTCAGGAATATTTTTTCTTCATCCAAAGAGTTCCTGTGGTATATTTTCTATTTTTTCTACCCAGTTCGGATCTAGGTGTTTTTGATGTCGGTGGTAATTATTTATTTAGATTTTAATATTATTAATTAAACATATTTTTTAGGATATTGTTGTCTTTTTGGTTGTTAGATAGAATATATCCTTTTTTCATTTGGTTCGGTAGTTTGCCAAGATTGAGAAACTTAAACCTTTACTTAAGTTGACTCCAACTGGCTTAATATCTCTCCTACTTGAACATTGCTGAACTAAAGCGCCATTCCCAAAACAGGTAATAAATTTAGGGCCATAGGCCACGCAACCAAAACTCACTTTCTTACATACTTAGGTGCATGGCTATAGGAACTTCAAAAACAGTAATCGTTGCCAAGGCCTTAGTGCATGAAAAGACCCCAAACCTCCTTTGCCACACAAGAAGACACCACTACGAGGTTGATAATGGTGTCTAAGAGCCTAAAACTACATCTATAGGGATGTGGTAAGAGACAGTAACAACAGCATATCCTTTTCTCATTGGAACTTACAAGATCATTGGTGTGAATTTATACGTCTTTTGAAGCAGTTTTCTTTTTTTTTCCTTTCTTACCTCGGTCTTGGCTGCTCGGAACTGACGCTTGAATCTCTATTTGCACAAAAAAAAGCAAATTTGTGTAAAACTTCCTGTGAATAATACCATCTTTACATTAGCATTTCCAGGCTAATGACAATTCTTAATGCAGTTAATTCTGTGGGTACAGTGACAGTCGTTTTGTCTTATATTTGTCCTTACTTTTTGTCATAGCCCGTACCCATGCAAAACAATTATGAGCCAGAAACCAGTCTATTTCCGTAATTTATAACAAAGCCCCTTGGGGATGGCTCAGGAGCGGTCACCGGTAAACACAAGAAAGTTGTGATGCTTGGAAATGTGCCAGGAAATAATTTGCAATACTCAAGAGATAGAGAAGTAAGAATCTCTGGTTACAAACTCTTCCACTGATAAAGCCGCATAAATCATTGAGAAAAGCAGGAATTTTAAATTTACTGTTTACACATATTTTAACTAACCCAAAGTTTAAGACTTTTACTATGGCCTGAAGACGAATATTGTAAATTTAATTAGATTGTTCAACTATAACATAATTTTTTTTTAATTAAATGCATGTATTTGGGGCTAAAAATCATTTTTGCAATTGGGTTTCATGAAATATTTTGCATTGTTTGGCTTTTACAGTCGATTTGTTTTCCTGCACTTTGAACTTCCATGTGATCATAAATCAGCTAAAATTAGCTTAAAAAAAGACAGACAAGAGCTAAAAACTCTTGCCAGATGTCAGAATGAACTCACTTTTGGATCATCAGTTAACTCATTATGTAGCCTGAACTAGACAGTGCAATACAGAGATTATAGAAGGCAAACAGTGCAACATTTTTCATTACATACATTTAAGTAAAAAAGAAAGTGTTCCCAGAAGTTGACAACCCCTAACTTTATATAACAGCCCATTGTATAGCATAAGTATATACAGCGGCATGTAAAAGTTTTGGCACCCCTGGTCACAATTACTGCTATTGTGAACAGTTAGGCTATGTGCCCATGTTGAGTAAAATTTCTGCACCACTTCTGTAGCTCTTCGCAGCAAAAATGAAGCTGAAAAATAGCGCATTTTTGCCTGCGTTACTGTCCTGCGTTTTTTTTTTCAACGTATGCACACAGCCCTTAGCAAGATGAAGATGAGATGATCTCTAAAAGGCCTAAAGGTAAAGATTACACATTTCTTTTGTATTTTAGGCCCCCCCCCCCCAAAAAAAAATATACTGGATGGTTGCCCGATTCTAACGCATCGGGTATTCTAGAATATGTATGTCCATGTAGTAGATTGCTCAGCCACGTAGTATACAGCACAGAGCCACGTAGTACATTGCACAGCCCACATAGTATATTGCCCAGCTACGTAGTATATTGCCCAGCTACGTAGTATATTGCCCAGTCACGTAGTATATTGCCCAGCCACGTAGTATATTGCCCAGTTACATTGTATATTGCCCAGTTACATGGTATATTGCCCAGTGACGTAGTATATTGCCCAGTTACATTGTATATTGCCCAGTGACATAGTATACAGCAGAGCCACATAGTATATTGCCCAGTGACGTAGTATATTACGCAGCCACGTAGTATATTGCCCAGTGACGTAGTATATTGCCCAGTGACGTAGTATATAGCACAGAGCCACGTAGCATATTGCCCAGCTATGTAGTATATTGCCCAGCCACGTATGACACAGGTTAAAAAAATAAACATATACTCACCTTCCGCAGGTGTGTTGTAGCACTGTCGCCTGTGTGGGGTGCAGGCGGCATCTTCCGGTCCCAGGGTGTGCTGATGTCGCGGTCACATGACCGTGACATCACAGCAGGTCTTTGTCGTGCAGGACCTGTCATGACGTCGCGGTCACATGACCGTGACGTCACGGCAGGTCCTTTCCGCGCTGGCGCGCAGGACTTGTGATGACGTCGCGGTCACATGACTGTGACGTCATGGCAGGTCCTTCTGCCAGACCATCCGTGCGACCGGAACGTGCCAGTTGCATCGCGAGGAGCGGGAAAGGCGGCGTAGGTGAGTATATAATCATTTTTTTAATTATTTTTAACATTCGATGTTTTTACTATTGGCGCTGCATAGGCTGCGTCAATAGTAAAAAAACTTGGTCACACAGGGTTAATAGCAGCGGTAACGGACTGCATTACACCGCGGCATAACGCGGTCCGTTACCACTGCCATTAACCCTGTGTGAGGGCAGACTGGAGGGGTGTATGCGGGCGCCAGGCAGTGAGTGCGGGGAGTAAAGAGCGGCCATTTTCTTCCGGACTGTGCGTGTCGCTGATTGGTCGCGGCAGCCATGACAGGCAGCTGCCGAGACCAATCAGCGAACGAATAACTGTTACAGACAGACAGACAGAAGGACAGACGGAAGTACCCCTTAGACAATTATATAGTAGATATATATACCGTATATATATTCTTTTACGTTTTAAAAATTACAAAAAGGAAAAATGGGCCGTTGCAAAAGTTTGGGCACCTTGCATGGTTAGTACCTAGTATCACCCTGTTTTGAAAGTATTACAGCTTGTAAACACTTTTTGTAGCCAGACAAGAGTCTTTCAGTTCCTGTTTGTGGGATTTTCATCCATTCTTCCTTGGAAAATTCTTCCAGTTCTGTGAGATTCCTGAGTCGTCTTGCATCCTCTGCTATTTTGACGTTCAGACAAAGATTTTCAATGATGTTCAGATCAGGGGACTGAGAGGACCATTGTAAAACCTTCAGGTAGAGGTCATCTATTGTGGATTTTGACTTGTGTTTAGGATCATTATCCATTTGTAGAAGCCATCCTCTTTACCTACTTCAGCTTTTTTTATAGATGGTATTGTGTTTGCATCAAGAATTTGCTGAAATTTCATAGAATCTTTTTTTCCCTCTTCCCATGAAATGTTCCATGTGCCATTGGCTGCAACACAACCCCAAAGCGTAATCGATCCACCTCCATGCTTAATAGTTGTCGATGTTCTTTTCCTGAAATCCTGTGCCCTATTTTCTCCACACATACCTTTAATCATTGTGGCCAAAAAGTTCTACTTTATCTTCATCGGTCCACAGGACTTGTTTCCAAATGCAGCAGGCTTGTTTAGATTTCTTTTGCATACTTTTAGCACTGAATTTTATGGTGAAGACACAGGAGAGGTTTTCTTCCGATGACTCCTCCATGAAGGCCATATTTGTGCAGGTGTCTCTGAACAGTAAAACAATGTACCAGAACTCCAGAGTCTGATAAATCTTTCTAAAGCTCTTTTGCAGTCAAGCGGGGGTTCTGATTTGCGTCTCTAGCAATCCTACAAGCAGCTCTCACTGAAATCTTGCTTGTTCTTCCAGACCTTATCTTGACCTCCACTGTTCCTGTTACCTTCCATTTCTTAATTACATTTCAATCTGAGGAAAGGGCAACTTGAAAATGCTTTGCTATCTTCTTATAGTCTTCTCTTGCTTTGTGGGCCTCCACCATTTTCATTTTCAGAGTGCTAGACAGCCGCTTAGAAGACCCCATGGTTGCTGTTTTTTTTAGCACAAAGTTAGAGGAGGCTGGGTTTTTATAAAGCTGGGAAAGTTGCATCACCTGGCCTAACAATGAGGGTGAACAAATCATAACCCTAACAGACTAACTAAGGGCTCAAACCTTGGTCAGTTATCTGAGCACACAAATCTCAAAGGGTGCCCAAACTTTTGCATTGGCACATTTCCCATATGACAATATTTTTTTTTTTCTTTGTTTGGATAAAATACAAAGGAAATGTGTCATCTTTAACTTTAGGCCTTTTGGAGATAATTTAATGTTTAACTTGGTTAATTGTTCATGGTAGCAGAAATTTTGACCAGGGGTGCGCAAACTTTTACATGCCACTGTAAAGTAGCATTCAGTGATTGACTTTTAGATGATGGTTCTCTGTCCAATGGTGTAACCTACATATTGCAGGGGATCCTACCACCAGTGGTCTACTGGAAATTATTTAGGGCTTAGGGAACCCCTCTAATATAAATTATTACTTGCCTAGTAGGACAGCTATTAAAAAATCTCATTGTTATGTACAGTTAAACAGGATATATACAATATATTTTCAAAAATTTTGAAAATTCTGATTCCACTTTCTTATAACTCTGTATTTAGCTGTTCCTCTGTCACTCCTCCTGGAAGTAAACTGATAGAACGGGATGTTACCAGATGGGGAAAAGTCCCTACACAGCCCTACCAGTGTTAACATTGACAGACTGTCTAGGGACACGTCCCTTTGACAAGGGGAAATGGAGCCATCCAGATGTCAATGTATCCATACATTTCTAGGAGGAAAAACATAGTAATGGCACTGCACAGCGTTCTGAAGGGATTATTATAAGTATGTGCGGGGAAAAAAAATTGTCAGGAGAGCAGACGGCTACTCAGAAATGAACTGAATGCAGTGAGCGCCCTCTGTTGGGGTCCATTGGGAGCCAGAATCTCATTTTTTCCTTGAGCATGTATGTGGCTGTTTCTTCAGCGTGGTGGGCACACAGGCCTCCTAAGGGTCCTCTTCTACTCCTCTGCCTCAATGACAGCCCTATGCCTCAAACCCTTATACACCTCCCTCTGTGGTTACGGCTCATTTCTCTCCTCCTGTGTTGCGGCTACTTCTCTCCACCTGCATTTTCTCTCTTCCTTCTTTTGCTAACCTGCTTCTTGCCTTCTTCTGCAGAGCCCCATTTTCAGGATCAGTGTGGGGTGGTCCAGCTGTCAGACCTTCACCTATCATTAAGTTCTCCCCTATGCTATGGATAACTTCTAAAGATGGGAGTAACCCTTCAATATATTTATATCAGTTTTTATTAAGGAGCTTGGGCAGTGCACCCCATATAGTCTCAATGGGTACTGGGGCTCCCCTTGAAGCTGTAGGGATTCTTAAAGGCCATGATCCTTGGCAAAAAAGGATGCTAACCAGATCTCATCCAGATGACAGAACAGTCACCCCCAAAACTGGGACCCCATCAATCCAGAGAACAGTATCTCGAGACTGCCAACGATCTGCCACCAAAGAATACGTGATATCTTTTTATATCGGGAGTAACCCTAGAATGTACCAATGTAAAGACCTATGCTGCATCATATAACGCCCATGCCTCCTAGTACTGACAACTGTAGTGGTTATTTTATATCTTTGGATTCTATTTAAACTTTATTAAAATGGTATTCCACAGTGGAAAATGACATTGTTGATTTGTTGCAACTTTAACCCCTTCATGCCATGCCCATTTTTCCATTTTTTTTTTTCCTCTCCTTCTTCCAAGAGCCATAACTTTTTTTAGATTTTGTTCAATATAGCCGTATCTTGTCTTGTTTTTTTTTTTTGCAGGATGAGTTGTACTTTGGAATGACACCATTAATTTTATCATATAGTGTACTGGAAAACGGGGAAAAAAATCCAAGTGCGATCAAACTGCCAAAAAAGTGTTTTTTTTTTTTTATTTTTTTTATTTACCATTTTCACTATATGGTAAAATTGACCTGACAGTATGATTCCCCAGGTCACTACGAGTACACAGATACCAAACATGAATACTTTATTTTTTATTTAAGTGGGAAAAAAAAATCAGATATTTGTATGAAAAAATCGTTTTTTGCGTTTTTATGTTTTGGGACCTGGGGCTGGATGGATGAGGGCTTATTTTTGTTTTGTCATGAATATGCGGCTCCACCCCTATGGGAGGTGGAGCCGCATATTCATGACTGTAATCGGCGGCACCACGTGACCGCTCATACAGGAGAAGCTGGCGCTGAGAGGAAGCTGCGAGGGAGTCGGGTGAGTATTTTATTAACAGCGGGCGGGCGCACAGGGGGTGGGAGGGGGGAGGGAACAGGGATCTTTATTTTAAACACGAAAAATTTTAAAAAAAGGATTTTTCTTATCTTCTCTCCAGCGAACGCTGCTGGAGAGAAGATATGAATGGCGGCTTCAGCACCAGATGCAGGGGACAGCGCTTACTGTAGCGCTGTCTCCTGCACGGCACACGGACTGCACACGGACAGCGTCCGTGTGCGGTACGTGTTTTACACGGACCCATTGACTTTAATGGGTCCGTGTAATCCGTGCGCTCCCACGAACACTGACATGTCTCCGTGTTTTGCACACGGACACACGGTCCGTGAAAACACGCTAACATATGCAGAGACACATTGATTTCAATGTGTCTACGTGAGTCAGTGTCTCCGGTACGTGAGGAAACTGTCACCTCATGTACCGGAGCCACTGACTTGTGAAACCGGCCTCAGGGAGAGGGAGTCTTTTATACAGGATGACTTCCAGCAATTAGCTGAGAGCCATCCAGAAGGTAAACATGTTATGCTAAATGCCTCTCAGCAACAGGCTGAGGGCATTTAGCAATATGCGCGCACTGCCCCTTTAAGACTAGGGGAGCGGGTCGCCCTGTGTGTGCCACTGGAAGCTGCAGCACGCACCACAGCAGGAAGCAGGAGCACGCTGTAAGACCATGCCGTGGGACCGGGAAGCGGGAAGGTGAGTATGCCGGCACCCCTGCATGGATAGGAAAGGGAACACTATGCAGGGGTGCCGGCCATAGTGCTACACACTCTACTAGGAAAAGTGTCCCCAATGGGGTGGCCTCATAATTTGGAAAAATATTTTTTTTAAATAAAGGCATCTGCTTCAAAGATGGCCAAAAATAATGGTCAGCTGGGACCCCCGCCTGTTATCAGAACGGGGAACGTTTACTCATTAGAATAGAGTGCACATGCTTGAGCGCCACTCCATTCATTCTCTATGAGGACTACTGCCATAAGCCGAGGGCAGCGCCCAGCAGTCCCATGAGTGCGGGTCCCAGAGATCTTTTCACTGTACAGCCTCTTTGAGATATTACACAGAAAGTCTATTATTAAAGTTTTTTTTATTATTTCTCATAGCCCCTTTTTATAAGTGCGACTTGGTGAGGGTTCAGGATCTCAGTCCTTCCTCCATTAATCTCTAAACCTATCGGCAGAAGTACTCTGCAAACGGTAACTACTGACCCCACACCCCTTGAGCTGAAGGATAATCTGAACAGTTCAGCTCATTTATTTGAGTAATCACTGGAGGTCTCAGGATCCAGATCCCACTTTTCATTTTTTTATTAGAGGCTGTAACATATCAAAAGTTTAGCTAACTTTTAACACACTTTAATGGGGATCAATATTTTGCAGATCAAATACGTCATGAATTTTTCATATAACTTCTGAAATGTATATTTGAAGCATAAGCCAAAAAATTAGAAACACATCCCCCATGCAAAATGCTATTCAGAAAGTCAGCCATAATGTCTTTTTTTTCCAGCCAGCATAAGTTATCTCACATATCTTTGTGAAAGTCAACACACAAGGAGTGCCACGTTGACTTACCTCCTGGTAGGGACCTGCCAGTCTCTTCTGATCAGTGAAGGTCACATCCAGTAGGAACAGGAGCACCATCAGTAGAAAGTAGGTTCTCGATAAGTTCCCCATCGCTGACACTATAAAGTTGCTGGTGACACACCTAAGGAGCATCACTAAGAAGATGCTGCTCTTTGAATTGACTTCGTACGGATGGACTTTCCTTTGCACTTTTAAACCTCGAGCATTTTTTCTTTTGGGTGTTAAGTTCTATAAAAGATGCATTCATTCCTTTACAAGCCATGATTGTCCAGATGAGTTAGGCTCGGGACGCTTAATTGGAGACAGGCCAAGTTCTTCCAAACCTTCCCCCTTGAGCTAAATGAAACCAAAATATTTTGAAGTTCAGCCCAGTTACTGAAGTGTGTCAATAGCTCTTTAAATGAAGTCGAATGCAGCTCTGCACATCAAAGCGCCAGCGAGAAGGTAGGCAGCTAAACGATATATTTACTTATTTACTGCTGGGTCAAATTTGACAACTGCCCTAGCTACCATTCAGGAGATTAGTGGTTACAACGTCTTCACAAGGTGACCCATCCAAACCACCATCAACCATAAATATCGTCTTCTGAAGTTTCTAAAACTTTTTTTTTTTGTATTTTTAGACACATTTGTTCCTGTGGAAAATAAAGAAGTGCTGTTTAAGCCATAATGAAAACTGTCACTACGTTGCTCCACACAATAAATATTTATGGGCTTTGCCAAAGCCCTCTGGAGGCGAACCTTCAATCCACTACCCATAGGCAAAGAAGTCAAGGCTATTAAAGCAAAGCTGTAATTTCAAACACATTTTCAGAATAACCTGTGGTTACATGATAATATTTCTGGTCATTATATGACTTGTATCTTGCATTTTTCACCAGTTTTCCCCTCTGCAGGCTCTCTCTCTCATTTTCAGCTGACTCTGAGCTAGTGGGTGGAAATTAGCTATAACCAATGCTTCCTATACACAGTACACACAGTCATGAGGGATACCTGCACTCCTTTCTCAATGGAGCTCACAAACAGAAGCAGTAGCAGAATGGAGGACACTGTGCAGCTGTACTGAGCAGTATAGCTGTCAATCCAGAACTGAGGTGAGATAAAACACTTAGTAGAAGGCAACAGTAACAGTCTTTGTGCCTGTGTCTCTCCCTGTCACTCTTCTTCTCCCTTACCATAGACTTTCGGTCATTATATGACCTTATATCTAATGTTCAGTTGTCTCTGAGTTAGTGGGCAGAGATGAACTACAACATGTCTACTATACACAGTCATGAGGGATTCATGCACTCCTGATGTAGCTCACAGGCAGAAGCAGCAGCATAAAAGAGGACATTATACAGCTGTACTGAGCAGTGTAACTGTGAATCCATAACTGAGGTGAAATAAAACGACTACTAGAAAACAGTAGCAAAAGTATTTGTGTCTGTGACTCTCTCTGTCACTCTGCCCCTCCCTTCTCCATACACTTTTAGCAATTATTTTACCTTATTGCTAATATCCAGTTGTCTCTAAGCTAGTGGGTCATGACTAGATGCTATAAGATCTTCTATACATAACACACAGACAGAAGCAGCAGCAGAATGTTAGATTTTACACAGCAATACTGAGCAGTGTAGCTTGGAATCCAGAGCTCAGGTGAGAAAAAAAAAAACAAAAACAATTAAATGTCCACTACTAGGACAACCCCTTATCAAACAAAGTGTTTTTCCCCATTAAAATAAAAACACTTATACTCACCTCCCATGCTGGCAATTTTCCAGTGGTGTCGGCACTCGATCACCAGGAGCTTAGGTGAAATGTTTACATCATGTATGTATCAGCCCTGGTTTCTCTCCCCGCCTTTGGAAACTTAAGTAATTGACAGGAAGTGAGCGGTAGTCACAGCTCTAACTTCCTGTTGGTTACTTAACGGAGGCCAGATCTCAGGAATGGAGAGATCCAGGAGGAAAATAAAAACAGAATTCGATCCAGAACGGCGGAATTTACAGCAAATAAAAAACATACATTTTTATGGAAAGTGATGGGTCCTCTTCATGAGCCAAACATTCTATGCAACCAGGGAAGATAGCATGGCTCGGCCTCAGTAGCCTAATCTGGTACTGAAAAGATGGGAGGGTGGGTGCTTTTTTTCCCTTCCCCTGAGCCCCTTAAATACCTCCCACCGACCCACACCAAAATCTCATAAACTGGCCTCCACAAATAAATATTGGCATTGGCTGATGATCCTTTGTGTATGAGGGTCTTCTCACACCCCTTGACTCTAGATCTCAGGAAAAAGAGGGATATGGCATGTTGACTTTTAATATCGGATCCTTTGTTCCTGCCACTGCCAGAGGAACCAGCAGTCTCCTTTTTCCCCATCCAGAGAACCATGTACCCTGGAGTTGACCAAGTGGGCATGGCTATGGTAGAATTGGCACAATTATCTCAATATATGGACAACTTTAGCCCCTATCTTTTCCCATCTATTTTCCTGCCATTCATTCCTATTTTCTCTATCCACCAGGCAGACTGGGCCTACGAGCCGGCCTTTTTACATTCAGCCCATCCGGCCCCAGCCTCAATAGTTTTAATCGGACCTATCAGGCCAGCTTAGAGTTCCTTGTAAACATTGTCCTTTGTTTGTTTCTCAAATGTTTAATTAGTGATTCTCATCCTTCATGATGGCACACTAGTACTATCTATTGTAGAGGGGTGGATGAGTACGGTTCATTAATTCAGATGTTATCCTCGGCACTTCAGCTGTCATGCCAATGAATAGTTCTCATTACTTGCATCTCTAATTGAATTAGTGGGAATGTTGTCTCTTGGTGATGGGCACAAGAGGAAATGGTGCAGAATAATGTGACTGTAATTGCATTTGGATGAAAATCCTACATAAATATATTTAGAAGGTGGTGATTATGGTGCACATGCAACATACCGTAGCGCATATGCAGAAAAATTACACCCTATAGTATTCTAATTAGCACCTCAACTAATAAAAGTTACACTGGGTATTCCGATGGTGCGGAAACCACGGTCAGCCATATTGGAGGCTATGAAGGACTAAACGTAGTCACTTGGTCACCCACATGCATACAATTTTATGCTGATGTAGAAATATACTAACTTTTAGGAAATTTCTTCCAGGAGGCGACTGCATGTGGTGCACAAAGTGCAAATTGGAAATTTTTCCCAGGCCCCCTTCTTGGAAAAATCACTTCAGAAGTGCTGCTTTCCTGGAGGTTTCGTGAGGATTCAACAATACCCAGGAGATTTCACAACTGTTTTGGGCGTCCGGGAGCTTTGAAGACATTTCAGAGAATTGTCAAATATGAAATATTCACATGATCTCAAGAAATGGAGTAAAGGGAGCAAAATAAATCCCTCAACACATATTAGCTGTTTGCCCAGCGATCATAGACTAACTAATACACTCAACTCCTAGCCAGTGGTGTAACTACAAAGTTATGGGCCCCGGTGCGAACTTTCAAATGGGGCCCCCCCCACCATGCCAAAATATTTTCCACCCAAATTCACATTTTCCCTATTAATTAATTCCCTACATGCCCCGGCTGCCCCCCCCCCCCCCCTAGATACGCCACTGCCCTAGATATGCCTCCTTGCCTATTCCACCACTTCCATCATTTCCTCCTCCCCCACCATCCCCATCCTTGTCCATTCCACCACTTCCATCATTTCCTCCTCCACCACCATCCCCATCCTTGCCCATTCCACCACTTCCATCATTTCCTCCTCCACCACCATCCCCATCCTTTCCCAGTCCACCACTTCCATCATTTCCTCCTCCACCACCATCCCCATCCTTGCCCATTCCACCACCATCCCCATCCTTGCCCATTCCACCACTTCCATCATTTCCTCCTCCACCACCATCCCCATCATTGCCCTCTCCTCCCCCTACACACACACACACCATTTACTTCTCTGCACATTCCCCTGCAGAGCGCAACACACACACACAAACACACACACACACCTCTCACGTCTCCTCGCGCTCTGCCGCAGCATCTCATCGCCTTCCTCTGACACAGCCGGCCGCTGACTGATGATGTCATCCAGCGGCGCATCTGTGTGAGAGGAAGCAGGAAGACAGATCGCTGGGCTGCGGAGCTGCAGGGATTTCTCCCTGCCTGCCGCAGCCACTCTGCAGGGGCTCCCCTCCACCTCTGCACACATTGGGAGTCAGCGCTCTGCAGCTTCTCTGTGCCGGCTGTCAGCTTGACAGTCGGCGCAGAGAACAGCTGACTCCCAGTGCGGGGGGTGGCAGAATGCAGCCGCCGGGGGAGACGCTGCGGACCGCCACATTAGGCGGCCCGACTACGCCCCCCTCCTGCCGGCTGCGCCCCGCCCCCCCTAGATACGCCTCGGACTGTTGCCGTGCGGGAGGGATCTCCTGCACTGCAACATGTTGTCGGCTGGTGCCTCTGACCTGCCGGGCGGCGGTCCCCTGACCTGCCGGGCCCTGTCGCAGTGGCGACCACTGCGACCGCGGTAGTTACGACACTGCTCCTAGCTCATCTATGAGAGAGCTGCTGTCAGAATCCCTCTGGCAGCAGCTTATCTCCTGAAAACAAAAGGCTGTCAGTTGTTGGAAATCCAAAGTTCCAAATCCTTCTGTCCCTTATCTGTCAGGGGTGAGTCGTGAGGCCTCCAATCACATAGACTGTTGGCCAGTCCCACCAATATTGGTGGTTCGGCTGACGTTAGGCTACGTTCACACTAGCGTTCTGCTAGTGTGCGTCGCCTTAGCGTCGGGCGACGCAGCGGCGACGCACGCTTCATGCGCCCCTATGTTTAACATGGGGGACGCATGCGTTTTTGTGTGTTGCGTTTTGCAACACTTGCGTCTTTTTTGCCGCTAGCGTCGGACCAAGAAAACGCAACAAGTTGCATTTTTCTTGCGTCCGATTTTCGGCAAAAAACGACGCACGCGTCGCAAAACGCAGCGTTTTTGCGTGCGTTTTGCAGCGTTTTTGTGTGCGTCGTGCATTGCGTCGCCGACGCAGCGGCGCGCAACGCTAGTCTGAACGTAGCCTAAGTCTAATGTATATAGTCCATATAAAAAGAAGAAAGTATGACGGCACCAGGATAGGTGGTTTTAAATGGCCTTCAAGTGAGCAATTTACTGCAACAATCAAAGTCTCTCATGGCAATCGGACCAACGGTGGAATACAATCGCACTGTGGTGCTCTACCAAACAGTAATTCGTATTGAACATCCAAAGAAAAACGAAAAGGTGGCACTCACCAAGCGATGTATTAAAAATCCTTTATTCTTCCATATATCGGAGTAAGGGCATGCCTTTCGGGCTGCAGGTAAAACGAGAGGGTGCAGGGAGTGAACCGGACGACGGCCGTTTCGCGCACGATGCGCTTTTTTCCTTTGGATGTTCAAGTCTAATGTATATGACAGCCTCATCACTGCAGGATCAGAATTTCTAGTGATTTTGTTTGTAGTATAGACACATAGGTCTGCATAGGAGCTGTATACACAAAACAGTAGGATATTTTTTATTTAAACTATTTAGCAAAATTGCTATAATGTGAGCCTGAAAGTAATTGCCTGCAAGCGCTAAAACGGCTACCATGGAGAGGCTTAGCAAAAGCCACTCCATTTACCAGATTACAGCAGTTGTCCTGGCCTTCGCCCTGGACTTACATAGGGGCTCCTGGGTTGAGGCCACAGAGTCAGCTGCTGGCCATTAGTGCAGGTGGGCAGGAGTGGTCAGGTAGCCGAATCAGAACGGGGAGGGCTCTCAAGGTCCAAAACCAGAATGCAACAGCTGTCCCATCCTTAATTTATCCTGTGGTGGCGATGTAGGGTAGATGAATACTCTGATCGCAGAGGGTTCCAGCAGAAGGACACCCCACAATTAGCTTATGGCACAGGGACCCTTCTAATTAAAAGATTTTCCCATGCAGGCAACCCTTTTAATATCTATACCTAGAATCAGGTCCTAAAAACTAACCATCGTCTTACATTTCACAGTTAAATGACGCCAGTAAATGATGTGTTCACTTTGTGACCCCCCTCTATGTAACATGGCCCCATCGTGCCCCTTTTACAGTCAGCTGGCCCTGATTGGAAGCGAGTTATAGATATTTCCCTACTGGTTCATCTTCCGCTGTGGGTCTGTCAGATAGAGGCCCTGCGGGGAAAATAATGATGTCATTTACCAATGAACTGTGAATGGAAGTCTTTTCAAAACAGTGAAATAGTCAGAAAATTAGGAAATAAGAATGATAGTAACAGCAACAATAGGTTGCTGCCAAAAACACATTAATAATAGTCGACTGCCCCTTGCCCTCTTATGTAATAAAGAAATATGACATAACATACTGGAATAGCAGACATGAAACATGGACTTCAAGTACAGGAAAATCAGGCTGTCAACGCTCACTGTTTTGTGTTTACAGCCCCTATGCAACCCCAGGTGTCTCCATGCTGACATGACTACAATCGCTCCAGCCCGACACTCAGGGGGCCCACCCAGAACTACTGCGAGACTCTCGCATCAAGTCCCGACACTGTCACTGACACATTTGACAGGAGCGTGCGGCTACATAGAAATACATGCAGCCGCACACTCCGGTCCCGCTTGCTGGCGGCAGTGCCGGGTATCGATGAAACTCGCAGGAGTTTCTCGCATCACATTCGCAAGTGTGACCCCGACCTTTAGCTATATCACTGATATTCGCTGATATAGCTAAGCTGTGCGGTAGAACAGCGACATGATCTCCCTGCACTACCGCTCCCCATTCTGAAGACCGCAGGTTGCTTTATGACTGCGACCTACAGAATGGTGGGGAGATGCAGTGTCAGAAGTACCGGCGCAGGCACAGGAGTTCAGCATCTTGGTGCGGTAACATCATCGCGCCAGGATTCCTATGTCCACCGTGTGCGCCGGCGCTTTACAGTAGGGCTCGTCAGGACCCTGGATGAGGCGAGTACATGATGTTTTATATTTTAATTAAAATGTGTGGTACGACTGTGGCGGCATCACAAAGTATTACAGTGTACGGGATAGTGTTATGGGCTCTCAGTCAGCCTGAGGACAACTATGGGGGGGGCTCTCAAAATGTGGGAGACATTATAAAGAATGGGGGCCATTATGCACATGGGTGCAAATATGGGGCCATTGTACAGCATAGGTGCAAATGTTAAGGCCATTATACAGCGGGTGTGAAAATGTGGGGGCCATTATACAACATGGGTGCAAATGTGAGGGTCATTATACAGCGTGGGTGCAAATGTGGGGGCCATTATAAAACATGGATGGAGATGTGGGGGCCATTATACAGCATGGATGCAGATGTGGGGGTCATTATATAGCATGGGTGCAAATGTGGGGGCCATTATACAGCGTGGGTGCAAATGTGGGGGCCATTATAAAGCATGGATAGAAATGTGGGGGCCATTATACAGCATGGGTGCAAATGTGGGGGTCATTATATAGCGTGGGTGCAAATGTGGGGGCCATTATAAAGCATGGATGGAAATGTGGGGGCCATTATACAGCATGGGTGCAAATGTGGGGGCCATTATACAGCGTGGGTGCAAATGTGGGGGTCATTATAAAGCGTGGGTGCAAATGTGGGGGCCATTATACAGCGTGGGTGCAAATGTGGGGGCCATTATACAGCGTGAGTGCAAATGTGGGGCCATTATACAATGTGGGTGAAAAAATGAGGGCCAGTATAAAGCATGGGTGCAAATGTGGGGACCATTATACAATGTGGGTGCAAATGTGGAGGCTATTATACAGTGAAGGTGCAAATGTGGGGGCCATTATGCAACATGGGTGCAAATGTGGGGACCATTATAAAACATGGGTGCAAATGTGGGGGTCATTATACAGCGTGAGTGGAAACGTGAGTGCCATTATACAACATATATGGAAATATGGAGGCCATCATACAGTTTGGGGGCCATTATCTAGCGTGGGAGCTAATGTGAGGGCCATTATACAGTGTCTTAAATGTTAAGTGGCGCTTAAGTATATATTGTTATAGGGGCACTCAGAGTACTGTGACTGTCAAAGGTGCACACAGGACATTATTACTGTCTAGGAGCAAAATGTGGACACTTTTCTAGGGCACTTGCACAAGGAATTCATATTTTCTAGAGGGGATTTCACCATCTAGAGGGCACAAAGGAGGCATTTACATTGTAAAGGGCACAGTGGTGGGCATTATGTGGGGCAGGAAAGAGAGCACAGTTTTTGTGACACACAGTAGGTGCAGTAATAAGGAAACATATGGCAGCAGCGGCTCAGTATTGGGGTACCAATAGGAAGAGGCGTTTGTGCAGGTTGGGAATAGATGGGGACAGTGCAGGAAATGTGAGAAGTGAAATGTGTCTTTGTTGTAATCTCTGCAGACGAGTCCTCGCTGGAGAAGTTGTCATGTCGGTCTGGGCCAGATAGAAAAGACGGGAAAGTGAACGATTCCATCAGAAAGAACGTCAACTGTAAGTCATTATCTGTAACTGTGCTGTAATCACTTGTGTTCTATAGGACTGGTATTTACCACTGACCATATAGCGGTAACATCAGTGTTGGTCTCTATATAGAGATTTATTTTCAGTAATACCATGGTCATCTGCTGAGGTTCCCTTAAAGCCACAATTAGGGTGTGCCATCAAAGTTATATTCATGGTTACCTTGTAAGAGCCCCAATCGGGTGTCTTGTCCCCCCTGAGCTGAACAGGGACTGATGGAAAAAGCCGCTCAACTATTTCCAACAGTCCCATTTACAATGAAAAAAGCAGCGGTCAAGTATGTGCATCCCTACTCTATTCAAAAATGGGAAATATGCTTTTTTTCTCCATTTACGAGCCAATTCTTCTCTTTTCCCTGACTCCCAAAAAAGCTGTTAAAATCTGCTTTGGTTAAAACAAAATTACATCTCCCAAGGGACCAGATTAAAGCTGCTTATTTAAATTTATTGAGAGGACGGAAAAAGCAGTGAAAGAATGAGGCAGAAAGATTGTGTTGCTGCTTTCTTTCTAGTAAGCGATCATCTCACCCCAGAGCTGGATTCACATCTAAACCGCTCAGTACTACTGTATAATGTCCTCCATGCTGCTGCTGCTTCTGGACATATTCAACACAGAGACCAGAAAGCAGGATTTCTTAATATCTCCATCTGTTGTGTATAGGAGACATTATAGCCTACACCTACTAGCTCAGAGACAACTGAAAAATCATTTTTGCAGTGTATGGTGGTGGTGGAAATATATAGCAGCATTATTTAGGCAACTGTATGGTAGTGTCATTTAGCAAATGTATGGAACTGTTTTTTTCATTACCATACATCTTTATTGCACGTAAGCTGTATTGTAAGCTGTATACGGGAGAGGAGCACCATAGGGCAAAATTCAACATAAGACCAGTCCTGGTTCCTGCTAACTATACTTACCATATGTTGTGATACAATTGCTGATAGGCTGCCGTCACACTAGCAGTATTTTACATCAGTATTTGTAAGTCAAAACCAGGAGTGGAACAATTAGAGGAAAAGTATAATAGAAATATTTGCACCACTTCTGCATTTATCGCCCACTCCTGGTTTTGGCTTACAAATACTGATGTAAAATACTGACCAAATACTGATAGTGTGACGGCAGCCTTATAAAGAATTTGCCTCATCCGCTACAGGTGGAGATATGTATTTCAGTTCTTTACATTCCCGCTCTGTTGTTTTCCAGTGTCCCCTGCCTTGATTATCATGGAAAAACTATGGAAAAAAGGTAAAAAACTTAATTTGATATAATTGGTCTCGGAGTGAGATCAGCCTCCCAGGAATAATACATACTTCTAAATGAAGTCATTCACAGTGCAATTTGCAACTTCACCACACCCGCCATCGAGTTTCCTAAAAAGTCAGTTCTAATGGCAAACGCTACTTTGCGTGAACATTTGAAGAACACCGCTGGATACTGCTTTGGTGGTTGCATCACTTGAAATCGTGTTGGCATTAACTAAATGTATGGACTTTTTTGTAATGAAAACGTGACGTTACAATGCGTTTTAAGCCCAAAAAAAGATGAAGAAGTCTCAAAATACTTCTGGAAAGACGTATCACATTCATGTGTACACAACATCTAAACTAATATAGATACACTACTACACTCTGATATGACACTGAACTGGATTAAAGGAGTTCTCTTATTCAATTGGAATGATTGTGAAAACAAGATACTTTACAATACTTACTCTTATTAAAAACCCTCCATTATAAAAAAAAAAATGGAGATTATTTTTAATTATGTAGCTCAATGCTCAATGCCTAGGTTACCGGTCACCTCTGCAGTGCATCAGAGGTGGTCATTTTCCTGTACACCCCTTTTAAAGGTTTCTACATGATATGAAATCAAGTTGCATTTATTTTGGTAATGGTGATAAAATAGCAATGGTGTAAATACCACAAGGGCAGTCTGTGCCCTTGGACGGAGGTGGCTAAGCATCAGTCCCATCCATTTCACAACTCGGCGGTATGTGCAGGATTTTCTTCCTGTTACTTGCCTCACTCGGCTCCAACTCCAGGCTTTGCTCCTTTTTCACATGGCCAGCTCTCTCTGTTCTAGCCCATAAGGTAACCTAGAAGCATTTTTTACGTCATTACCCAATGCCTTTTAAGCTTGACTTAGGCAGCTATGTGCTGCCTGAGTATTCAGGAAGCAGACCATCCTGCTACCACGTGTATTTCTAGGCGTTTGCCTCATCTACCACATGATTCTACTCCACCAGGTGTCTAATTATCTGCCCAACTACTCCTGACTGCACTCCAGCAATCAGTTACTACAATCAAGTTCAGTACAGCTACTTCCAGTGCTATTGCACACTCGGTTCTGCTGCATCAAGATACATGTTAACAAACTCATCTCTACTATTTGGGCACCAATAATTCCATTTTGCTATTCCTACATGTAACTATACTTCTGCTAGCAAGTTCCCAGTTTGCTTATACATCTCTGCTATTCCTGTGTATATCCACACTTCTAGAAAGTTAGTAGTTTGATTAGAAATTTCTGTTAGGCTGGTTTCACACATCCTGATATTTCTGGTATGGGTAAACACCGTACTGGAGATATCCGTGTCCGTGAGATACGTCCGTGTGGCACATGTGTGGCAACCATGTACCACGTCAGGACCACACGAACGGCCGCCGGGAAGCAGCACTACAGTAAGCGCTGTTCCCCTGCTTGTGGTGCTGAAGCCGGCTGTCATCCCTTCTCCCCTGCCGGCGAGCAGGGGAGAATGAATGAAAGAAAAAAACGACGTGTCCAGAAATTTTTGAGCTTTGCCCGGTTCTTCCAACTTGTCCACGCTGAAGAGCTCATTTTAGTTTAGGCCGCCAGGGAGCGCAGCTTTGGTGATGTCACTGCTAGTAACAGAAGCTCCGCTCCCAGCGTTTCATTCATTCATTAGTAGTTTACAGCCGGGAGTGGTCGCATTAGCAGCGCTCCCTGTTGTGAATTCTGTGGTCAGGCTCCCTCCTGTGGTCATGAGTGGTACTTCGGCTGGTTCTGTCCATGAGCTTCCTTTGGTGGATGTGAGTGGGGCTGCGGCTTCTGAGTTTCCTTCCTCAGGTGACGAAGTTAAGTCGTTAGGTGCTGTTCTATTTAACTCCACCTAGTTCTTTGTTCCTGGCCTCCAGTCAATGTTCCAGTATTGGTCTTGCTCTCTCCTGGATCGTTCTTGTGGCCTGTCTGCCCTGCATAAGCTAAGTTCTGCTTGTGTTACTTTTGTTTGCTATTTTTTCTGTCCAGCTTGCTATATTGGTTTGTTTTGCTTGCTGGAAGCTCTGGGACGCAGAGGGAGCACCTCCGTACCGTTAGTCGGTGCGGAGGGTCTTTTTGCGCCCTCTGCGTGGTTGTTTGTAGGTTTTTGTGCTGACCGCAAAGCTATCTTTCCTATCCTCGGTCTATTCAGTAAGTCGGACCTCACTTTGCTAAAATCTATTTAATCTCTGTGTTTGTATTTTCATCTTTACTCACAGTCATTATATGTGGGGGGCTGCCTTTTCCTTTGGGGAATTTCTCTGAGGCAAGGTAGGCTTATTTTTCTATCTTCAGGCTAGCTAGTTTCTCAGGCTGTGCCCGAGGCGCCTAGGTCTGGTCAGGAGCGCTCCACGGCTACCTCTAGTGTGGTGTGATAGGATTAGGGATTGCGGTCAGCAGAGTTCCCACGTCTCAGAGCTCGTCCTATGTTATTAGTAACTATCAGGTCATTTTCAGTGCTCTTAACCACCAGGTCCATTGTGGTTCTAAATCACCAGTTTATAACAGTACTGGAGGCCCAAAGTACTAATGCTTCTCAATAGAGGGAAAAGAGAAGTTCTGAGACCATTTTTTTTTCTTTGCACTGTGTTTTGTCTTTCTTTTCCCCTAGACATTTGGGTGGTTCAGGACACAGGTGTAGTGATGGATATTAAAGGCCTGTCTTCTTGTGTGGATCATCTCACTGCAAGAGTACAAAATATTCAAGACTTTGTGGTTCAGAATTCTATGTTAGAACCTAGAATTCCTATTCCTGATTTGTTTTCTGGAGATAGAGCTAAGTTTCTGAGTTTTAAAAATAATTGTAAACTATTTCTGGCTTTGAAACCCCGCTCCTCTGGTGACCCAGTTCAACAAGTTAAGATCATTATTTCTTTATTACGTGGCGACCCTCAAGACTGGGCATTTTCCCTTGCGCCAGGAGATCCTGCATTATGTGATATTGATGCGTTTTTTCTGGCGCTCGGATTGCTGTATGATGAACCTAATTCAGTGGATCAGGCAGAGAAAAATTTGCTAGCTCTGTGTCAGGGTCAGGATGAGGTCGAGATATATTGTCAGAAGTTTAGGAAGTGGTCTGTGCTCACTCAATGGAATGAATGTGCGCTGGCAGCAATTTTCAGAAAGGGTCTCTCTGAAGCCCTTAAGGATGTCATGGTGGGATTTCCTATGCCTGCTGGTCTGAATGAGTCTATGTCTTTGGCTATTCAGATCGATCGACGCTTACGTGAGCGTAAAACTGTGCACCATTTGGCGGTATTATCTGAGCATAAACCTGAGCCTATGCAATGTGATAGGACTTTGACCAGAGCTGAACGGCAAGAACACAGACGTCGGAATGGGCTGTGTTATTACTGTGGTGATTCCATTCATGCTATCTCTGATTGTCCTAAGCGCACTAAGCGGTTCGCTAGGTCTGCCACCATTGGTACGGTACAGTCGAAATCTCTTTTGTCTGTTACTTTGATCTGCTCTTTGTCATCCTATTCTGTCATGGCATTTGTGGATTCAGGCGCTGCCCTGAATTTGATGGACTTGGAGTATGCTAGGCACTGTGGGTTTTTCTTGGAGCCCTTGCAGTATCCTATTCCATTGAGAGGAATTGATGCTACGCCTTTGGCCAAGAATAAGCCTCAGTACTGGACCCAACTGACCATGTGCATGGCTCCTGCGCATCAGGAGGATATTCGCTTTTTGGTGTTGCATAATCTGCATGATGTGGTCGTGTTGGGGTTGCCATGGCTACAAGTCCATAACCCATTATTGGATTGGAAATCTATGTCTGTGTCCAGCTGGGGTTGTCAGGGGGTACATGGTGATGTTCCATTTCTGTCTATTTCATCATCCACCCCTTCTGAGGTCCCAGAGTTCTTTTCAGATTACCGGGATGTATTTGATGAGCCCAAGTCCAATGCCCTACCTCCGCATAGGGATTGCGATTGTGCTATCGATTTGATTCCTGGTAGTAAATTTCCTAAAGGTCGACTGTTTAATTTGTCTGTGCCTGAGCACGCCGCTATGCGGAGTTACGTAAAGGAATCCTTGGAGAAGGGTCATATTCGCCCGTCGTCGTCGCCATTGGGAGCAGGGTTCTTTTTTGTGGCCAAGAAGGATGGTTCGTTGAGACCTTGTATTGATTACCGCCTTCTAAATAAAATTACAGTCAAATTTCAGTACCCCTTGCCGCTGCTGTCTGATTTGTTTGCTCGGATTAAGGGGGCTAGTTGGTTCACCAAGATAGATCTTCGTGGTGCGTATAATCTTGTGCGTATTAAACAGGGCGATGAATGGAAAACAGCATTTAATACGCCCGAGGGCCATTTTGAGTACCTGGTTATGCCATTCGGGCTTTCCAATGCTCCATCAGTATTTCAGTCCTTTATGCATGACATCTTCCGAGAGTACCTGGATAAATTCCTGATTGTATACTTGGATATTTTGGTCTTCTCGGATGATTGAGAATCTCACGTGAAGCAGGTTAGAATGGTGTTCCAGGTCCTGCGTGCGAATTCTTTGTTTGTGAAGGGGTCAAAGTGTCTCTTTGGTGTTCAGAAGGTTTCATTTTTGGGTTTCATTTTTTCCCCTTCTACTATCGAGATGGACCCTGTTAAAGTTCAGGCCATTTATGATTGGACTCAGCCGACATCTCTGAAGAGTCTGCAAAAGTTCCTGGGCTTTGCTAATTTTTATCGTCGCTTCATCAATAATTTTTCTAGTATTGCTAAACCGTTGACTGATTTAACCAAGAAGGGTGCTGATGTGGTCAATTGGTCTTCTGCTGCTGTGGAAGCTTTTCAGGAGTTGAAGCGTCGTTTTTCTTCTGCCCCTGTGTTGTGCCAGCCAGATGTTTCGCTCCCGTTCCAGGTCGAGGTTGATGCTTCTGAGATTGGTGCAGGGGCTGTTTTGTCGCAAAGAAGTTCTGATGGCTCGGTGATGAAACCATGTGCCTTCTTTTCCAGGAAGTTTTCGCCTGCTGAGCGTAATTATGATGTTGGCAATCGAGAGTTGCTGGCCATGAAATGGGCATTCGAGGAGTGGCGTCATTGGCTTGAAGGAGCTAAGCATCGTGTGGTGGTCTTGACTGATCACAAGAACTTGACTTATCTCGAGTCTGCCAAACGCTTGAATCCTAGACAGGCTCGTTGGTCGCTGTTTTTCTCCCGTTTTGACTTTGTGGTTTCGTACCTTCCGGGCTCTAAGAATGTGAAGGCGGATGCCCTGTCTAGGAGTTTTGTGCCCGACTCTCCGGGTTTGCCTGAGCCGGCGGGTATTCTCAAAGAGGGGGTAATTTTGTCTGCCATCTCCCCTGATTTGCAGCGGGTGCTGCAAAAATTTCAGGCTAATAGACCTGACCCTTGCCCAGCGGAGAAACTGTCCCTGATAAATGGACGAGTAGAGTTATCTCTGAGGTTCATTGTTCGGTGTTGGCTGGTCATCCGGGAATCTTTGGTACCAGAGAATTGGTGGCTAGATCCTTTTGGAGGCCGTCTCTGTCGCGGGATGTGCGTTCGTTTGTGCAGTCCTGTGGATTTGTGCTCGGGCTAAGCCCTGCTGTTCTCGTGCCAGTGGGTTGCTTTTGCCCTTGCCGGTCCCGAAGAGGCCCTGGACACATATCTCTATGGATTTTATTTCGGATCTCCCCGTCTCTCAAAAGATGTCGGTCATCTGGGTGGTTTGTGATCGCTTCTCTAAGATGGTCCATTTGGTACCCTTGTCTAAATTGCCTTCCTCCACTGATTTGGTGCCATTGTTTTTCCAGCATGTGGTTCGTTTACATGGCATTCCGGAGAACATCGTTTCTGACAGAGGTTCCCAGTTTGTTTCGAGGTTTTGGCGAGCCTTTTGTGCTAGGATGGGCATTGATTTGTCTTTTTCCTCGGCTTTCCATCATCAGATAAATGGCCAAACTGAACGAACCAATCAGACCTTGGAAACATATTTGAGATGTTTTGTTTCTGCTGATCAGGATGATTGGGTGTCGTTTTTGCCGTTGGCTGAGTTCGCCCTTAATAATCGGGCCAGCTCGGCTACTTTGGTTTCGCCGTTTTTCTGCAATTCTGGTTTCCATCCTCGTTTCTCTTCAGGGCAGGTTGAGTCTTCGGACTGTCCTGGTGTGGATACTGTGGTGGATAGGTTGCAGCAGATTTGGACTCATGTAGTGGACAATTTGACCTTGTCCCAGGAGAAGGCTGAACGTTTCGCTAACCGCAGGCGCTGTGTGGGTCCCCGACTTCGTGTTGGGGATTTGGTTTGGTTGTCGTCTCGTTATATTCCTATGAAAGTTTCCTCTCCTAAGTTTAAGCCTCGTTTCATTGGTCCGTATAGGATTTCTGAGGTTCTTAATCCTGTGTCTTTTCGTTTGACCCTCCCAGCTTCTTTTTCCATCCATAATGTATTCCATAGGTCATTGTTGCGGAGATACGTGGCACCTGTGGTTCCATCCGTTGATCCTCCTGCCCCGGTTTTGGTTGAGGGGGAGTTGGAGTATATAGTGGAGAAGATTTTGGATTCTCGTATTTCGAGACGGAAACTCCAGTATCTGGTTAAGTGGAAGGGTTATGGTCAGGAAGATAATTCATGGGTCTTTGCCTCTGATGTTCATGCTGCCGATCTGGTTCGTGCCTTTCATTTGGCTCATCCTGGTCGGCCTGGGGGCTCTGGTGAGGGTTCGGTGACCCCTCCTCAAGGGGGGGTACTGTTGTGAATTCTGTGGTCAGGCTCCCTCCTGTGGTCATGAGTGGTACTTCGGCTGGTTCTCTCCATGAGCTTCCTTTGGTGGATGTGAGTGGGGCTGCGGCTTCTGAGTTTCCTTCCTCAGGTGACGAGGTTAAGTCGTTAGGTGCTGTTCTATTTAACTCCACCTAGTTCTTTGTTCCTGGCCTCCAGTCAATGTTCCAGTATTGGTCTTGCTCTCTCCTGGATCGTTCTTGTGGCCTGTCTGCCCTGCATAAGCTAAGTTCTGCTTGTGTTACTTTTGTTTGCTATTTTTTCTGTCCAGCTTGCTATATTGGTTTGTTTTGCTTGCTGGAAGCTCTGGGACGCAGAGGGAGCACCTCCGTACCGTTAGTCGGTGCGGAGGGTCTTTTTGCGCCCTCTGCGTGGTTGTTTGTAGGTTTTTGTGCTGACCGCAAAGCTATCTTTCCTATCCTCGGTCTATTCAGTAAGTCGGGCCTCACTTTGCTAAAATCTATTTCATCTCTGTGTTTGTATTTTCATCTTTACTCAGTCATTATATGTGGGGGGCTGCCTTTTCCTTTGGGGAATTTCTCTGAGGCAAGGTAGGCTTATTTTTCTATCTTCAGGCTAGCTAGTTTCTCAGGCTGTGCCCGAGGCGCCTAGGTCTGGTCAGGAGCGCTCCACGGCTACCTCTAGTGTGGTGTGATAGGATTAGGGATTGCGGTCAGCAGAGTTCCCATGTCTCAGAGCTCGTCCTATGTTATTAGTAACTATCAGGTCATTTTCAGTGCTCTTAACCACAAGGTCCATTGTGGTTCTAAATCACCATTTCATTACAGCTCCCAGTTGTAAACTGTACATTCCCCTATATATGGATTACGATGTGTGACTGACTGTATGCCGGACAGGTATGGTATATTGTTGGTTTACTATTTTGACTTTTTTTCCAGGAGATCGAGGGCTTCGCTTGGAATGGCAGAATAATAAAGATGGAAAAAATGTGTACATTGTTTTATTTCATGAAAATATTTTTTTCTTACTGTGTGATGTGTTTGATTAACCCTTTAAAAACTATAGGATTAGTAATCTTATTGACACCTCTCCAATACTAAGCCGGCTTAATGTCACCTTACAATAGGAAGGTGACATTAACCCCTCCTTACCCCACTTGCCACTACTTCAGGGTAAGTGGGAAGAACCAGGCAAAGCCCCAGAATTGGCGCAACTAATAGATGCGCCTTTTGTGGGCAACTGCGGGCTGCTTTTTTTAGGCTGGGGGGGCCATATACATGACCCCTTACCAGCCTAAGAATAGCAGCCCGCACCTGTGAGTTTTGCCCGGTTGTTTGTAAATTATAGGGGGGACCTCACGTCGGTTTTGTCTTTCATTCATTGTCCCCTGCTCGTGCTGCAGCAGGCAGAGCAGGGGACAATGGATGAAAGCCAGGTTCAGCACCACACGCAGGGGAACAGCGGCTTACAGTAGCGCTGCTTCCCCCATGGTCGTCTGTGCGCACGCAGGACAGTTTACACTGTTCTCCGTGTGCACGTGTGCAGGACGTTTGGCGGGCCATGTGTCTGGGTAAAAACGGACATGTCTGCGTGTTTTGCACATGGACACATGGTCCGGCAAAACACACTGACATCTGCACAGACCTATTCATTTGAATGGGTCTACGTGTGTCAGTGTTTCCGGTACGTGAGAAAACTGTCACTACACGTACCGGGGACACTGACGTGTGAAACCGTCCTTATTCCTATGTGCAATCACACTTCTGCTGGCAAGTGTGAGGCAGTGACTCCTTTTACAGCTAAGTGGCGCTGTTTGTGCTCCCCAGAATGCGCACAGAGGCGTATGAAGGCCATAGGTGTGCATGGCAGTCGCAGGTGTAGCTGTGATTTAAATGTGAGGCAGTGACTCATGTCACAGGTAGGGGTCGCTGTGTGTTCTCCCCAGGTTGTGCATGGAGACGGATGAAGTCCATAGGTGTGCATGGGAGTCACGGATTTCTGGTCTGGGTTTGCCATGTGGCTGAAAGCCACAGGTTTGTGTGTTAAAAGCCCTGCAGTAAGGGGTATGGGTGTGTCAGGTGTTAGGTGCGACATCAGTGTCAGTCTGGTGTGTGCTGGTGTGCAGAGCAGAGGCCTGCAGAGTGCTGGCTGAGTGCATGGAGGCACAGGCCAGCGGATCCAGGACCCAGGGCAGTTGAATAGCCTGGCACCCGCAGAGTATACAGCGATGCAAGTCGCCCATGGTACTGGTCTCGGATGTGGACAGTTCTGTGCCCGGAGGTGGATGTCCTGTGCCCGAAAGAGGACTGGCATGGTTAACGATTGCAAACAAGTGGATATGGTGCCCGGCTGCTATCCGAAGAATATCCTGAGCTGTGTACGGCTGTGTGAGTATAAACACTGTGATACAGCGGTGCAGGACTCCCATGGGAACTAGTCAGAGGAGGACTGGCATGTGTGATGTCTGCAACATATGAGGCTGTGTATGGAAACTGTATTATGGCGTATGGTCGCCCCACGGATACTGGACAAGGAGAGGTCTGGAATGTTTAGGGACTGCAATCTAAAAGTCATATACTGTAATATGTAGTGCTATGAACTGTTGTGAACTGAACACTGATAATATACACAAGTTATATGCACTGAAATGATATGCACTTGTGTGTGAATTTGACATTAATGCTGTGAGGAAACACATTAAAGAGACTTTGTGTTAGAACTTTGTGGGTCACTGCCTTTTTACTGCGTACGATGCTACCACAGCATTACACAAGATACAAGTTTGCTTATACATCTCTGCTATGCCTGTGTGTAATTCACTAAGAAAAGACTAAAAATCAATAAATACATCACTGAAAAAGGAAAATCAGCCATACATGCAATACCATGTGCAGACAGAAATGCGCAAAAAGGATGCAGCAGGTCCCCATGATGACGGTGGGGGGCAGAACAGGTGTAAAATACTGAAAACTACCACTTACTAACCCACCAAACATCCGTGGGGTGGCTGCTTAATATTCTTATTGCACACAGGTCTGCATAGAGTCAAGACAGAAAAAAAAGTCAAAACCGCACCCTTTTTTTTCTTAAGGTCTCAGCGGACACAGGGGCGCACGTCCAGAGCCAGGGAGCCCATCCCGGACAATGTACCAAGACTTCAGAGAAAAATGACAGTGCCACAATGGATGGTGAAAAAATAGAGACTCACAATTATTCTGCCTTCTGTAGCTGCTACAGAAGGCAGAATAAATGTGAATCTCTATTTTTACACCATCCATTGTGGCGCTGTCATTTTTCTCTGAAGTCTAGGTCTGCATAGAGTGTCATGCCCACCATTACATGAGATGCACTTCTATCCGTACATCAGTCTACTACCGACGCCCCTACTATTACATCAGGTGGGCTGCCAAATACCATATGTGCACCCACAGGCCAGAAACCCCACATTACCCAGCCACCACATGGGGGACCTGCTGCATTCTCTTTGTGCATTTTTGTCTGCACATGCAAGGCACACAAGCAAGGTCCTTTTGATTGGGCCATTGATCTGATTCCTGGGGCTAAATTGACAAAAACCCGATTGTTTAACCTTTCTGGTCCCGAGTGGGTCGCCATGAAGGAGTATATATCTGAGAGTCTCCGCAAGGGGAATATTTGCCCCTCCGTGTCTCCTGTTGCCGCAGGGTTTTTTTGTAAAAAAAAAAAAACGTGGTCTCCACACATGCTATGACTTTCGGGAACTAAATAAGATTACTGTAAGAAACACATATCCCCTCCCACTCATTCCTAATTTGTGTGACCAATTGTCCGGGGCCAAATAGTTTTCAAAACTTGACTTGCGTGGGGCATATAACCTCATCTGGGTGCAGGAAGGTAATGAGTTGAAGACTGCGTTTCTCACCTCAGAGGGGCTGTTTGAAAATGTAGTTATGCTGTTTGGTTTGACCAATGCCCCTGCAGTTTTCCAAAACTTCATCAATCATGTATTGGATGACATTCTAATTTATTCACTTGACAAGCAGTCACATATTGATCACCTTCAGGCGGTTCTTCAGATACTCAGGGAGAACCAACTTTTCACTAAGCTAGAGAAATGCCTTTCTTGGGATTCATTATCTCTAGTGAGGGGTTTCGTATGGATCCCGAAAAGGGGCAGGCCATTGTAGATTGGGTTTAACCCTGGGACCTGAAGGGCCTTCAGCGCTTCTTGGGATTTGCCAATACTACCGGAGGTTTATTAACCCCTTCATGACCCAGCCTATTTTGACTTTAAAGACCTTGCCGTTTTTTGCAATTCTGACCAGTGTCCCTTCATGAGGTAATAACTCGGGAACGCTTCAACGGATCCTAGCGGTTCTGAGATTGTTTTTTCGTGACATATTGGGCTTCATGTTAGTGGTAAATTTAGGTCAATAAATTCTGTTTATTTGTGATAAAAATGGAAATTTGGCGAAAATTTTGAAAATTTTGCAATTTTCACATTTTTAATTTTTATTCTGTTAAACCAGAGAGTTATGTGACACAAAATAGTTAATAAATAACATTTCCCACACGTCTACTTTACATCAGCACAATTTTGGAAACAAAATTTTTTTTTGCTAGGAAGTTATAAGGGTTAAAATTTGACCAGCGATTTCTCATTTTTACAACGAAATTTACAAAACCATTTTTTTTAGGGACCACCTCACATTTGAAGTCAGTTTGAGGGGTTTATATGGCTGAAAATACCCAAAAGTGACACCATTCTAAAAACTGCACTCCTCAAGGTGCACAAAACCACATTCCAGAAGTTTATTAACCCTTCAGGTGCTTCACAGCAGCAGAAGCAACATGAAAGGAAAAAATGAACATTTAACTTTTTAGTCACAAAAATGATCTTTCAGCAACAATTTTTTTATTTTCCGAATGGTAAAAAGAGAAACTGAACCACGAAAGTTGTTGTCCAATTTGTCCTGAGTACGCTGATACCTCATATGTGGGGGTAAACCTTTGTTTGGGCGCACGGCAGGGCTTGGAAGGGAAGGAGCGCCATTTGACTTTTTGAATGAAAAATTATCTCCATCGTTAGCGGACACCATGTCGCGTTTGGAGAGACCCTGTGTGCTTAAACATTGGAGCTCCCCCACAAGTGACCCCATTTTGGAAACTGGACCCCCCAAGGAACTTATATCGATGCCTAGTGAGCACTTTAAACCCTCAGGTGCTTCACAAATTGATCCGTAAAAATGAAAAAGTACTTTTTTTTCACAAAAAATTTCTTTTCGCCTCAATTTTTTCATTTTCACATGGGCAATAGGATAAAATGGATCCTAAAATTTGTTGAGCAATTTCTCCCGAGTACGCCGATACCTCATATGTGGGGGTAAACCACTGTTTGGGCACAAGGCAGGGCTCGGAAGGGAAGGCGCACCTTTTGACTTTTTGAATGGAAAATTAGCTCCAATTGTTAGCGGACACCATGTCGCATTTGGAGCGCCCCTGTGTGCCTATGCAATGGAGCTCCCCCACAAGTGACCCCATTTTGGAAACTAGACCCCCCAAGGAACTTATCTAGATGCTTACTGAGCACTTTAAACCCCCAGGTGCTTCACAGAAGTTTATAATGCAGAGCCATGAAAATAAAAAATAATTTTTCTTTTCTCAAAAATGATTTTTTAGCCTGGAATTTCCTATTTTGCCAATGGTAATAGGAGAAATTGGACCACAAATGTTGTTGTCCAGTTTGTCCTGAGTACGCAGATACCCCATATGTGGGGGTAAACCACTGTTTGTCGCACGGCAGGGCTCAGAAGGGAAGGCACGCCATTTGGCTTTTTAAATGGAAAATTAGCTCCAATCATTAGCGGACACCATGTTGCGTTTGGAGAGCCCCTGTGTGCCTAAACATTGGAGATCCCCCACAAATGACCCCATTTTGGAAACTAGACCCCCAAAGGAACTAATCTAGATGTGTGGTGAGCACTTTGAACCCTCAAGTGCTTCACAGAAGTTTATAACGCAGAGCCATGAAAATAAAATAAAAAATTTCTTTTCTCAAAAATGATTTTTTTAGCCCGCAATTTTTTATTTTCCCAAGGGTAACAGGAGAAATTTGACCCCAAAAGTTGTTGTCCAGTTTCTCCTGAGTACGCTGATACCCCATATGTGGGGGTAAACCACTGTTTAGGCACATGCTGGGGCTCGGAAGTGAAGTAGTGACGTTTTGAAATGCAGACTTTGATGGAATGCTCTGCGGGCGTCACGTTGCGTTTGCAGAGCCCCTGATGTGGCTAAACAGTAGAAACCCCCCACAAGTGACCCCATTTTGGAAACTAGACCCCAAAAGGAACTTATCTAGATGTGAGGTGAGCACTTTGAACCCCCAAGTGCTTCACAGAAGTTCATAACACAGAGCAGTGAAAATAATAAATACGTTTTCTTTCCTCAAAAATAATTTTTTAGCCCAGAATTTTTTAATTTTCCCAAGGGTAACAGGAGAAATTTTACCCCAATATTTGTTGTCCAGTTTCTCCTGAGTACGGTGATACCCCATATGTGGGGGTAAACTACTATTTGGGCACTTGCCGGGGCTCGGAAGTGAAGTAATGACGTTTTGAAATACAGACTTTTATGGAATGCTCTACGGGCGTCACGTTGCGTTTGCAGAGCCCCTGATGTGACTAAACAGTAGAAACCCCCCACAAGTCACCCCATTTCGGAAACTAGACCCCGAAATGAAATTATCTAGATATGTGGTGAGCACTTTCAACTCCCAAGTGCTTCACAGAAGTTTATAACGCAGAGCCGTGAAAATAATAAATACGTTTTCTTTCCTCAAAAATAATTTTTTAGCCCAGAATTTTTTATTTTCCCAAGGGTTACAGGGGAAATTGGACCACAAAAGTTGTTGTCCAGTTTCTCCTGAGTAAGCTGATACCCCTTGTGTGGGGGTAAACCACTGTTTGGGCACACGTCGGGGCTCAGAAGGGAAGAAGTGACTTTTGAAATGCAGACTTTGATGGAATGGTCTGCGGGCGTCACGTTGCGTTTGCAGAGCCCCTGGTGTGCCTAAACAGTAGAAACCCCCCACAAGTGACCTAATTTTGGAAACTAGACCCCCAAAGGAACTTATCTAGATATGTGGTGAGCACTTTGAACCCCCAAGTGCTTTACAGACGTTTACAACGCAGAGCCGTGAAAATAAAAAAATCATTTTTCTTTCCTCAAAAATGATGTTTTAGCAAGCATTTCTTTATTTTCCCAAGGGTAACAGGAGAAATTGGACCCCTGTAATTGTTGCGCAGTTTGTCCTGAGTATGCTGGTACCCCATATGTGGGGGTAAACCACTGTTTGGGCACACGTCGGGGCTCGGAAGTGAGGGAGCACCATTTGACTTTTTGAAT